>NC_056746.1:592193253-592403253 GCF_019279795.1 Protopterus annectens
GGCACCCTTTGTTAAGGGCCTTAAAGTAGCTGATAAGGATGTGGCTGGTGGCAGTGATAACTACTTTATAGTCTGGGCTGAAGGGGGCATAGCTAGTAAACCTGTGCCAGCATTTCCCAGTGTGTGTGTGTGTGTGTGTGTGTGTGTGTGTGTGTGTGTGTGTGTCAACTACTTGGGCAGGGACACGAAGCATTGGTTGGCCAGAGAAGGTGCTGGAGGTCTTGGCTTGGCCATTCAGCTAAGATCTCAGCCCTATAGCTGTGCCAGTGGGGACTCTTATTGGAGATCTGAAGAAAGAGGGAGAAACCAGTCCTGGACTGACTGTGGTCTCTGTGTGCTCTTAAGGGAAATGACCTGCAAACCTCATGAATGCCTCATATACCTATTATGTGTGTGCATCTGTATGGGCACTCAATGTGAAATGTGTCTGAGACTGTCTGCATGGACACAGCCAAGCTTCGTGGTAGCCCTACATCTTGACATGTGTCGACAGCTGTGAGGCATGCATGGTAGATGTATCAGTTCATCCTGTCACCCTCGAGTGTGAGAACTGGCTCTTCCAGGACTTACACTGGCATGTCCATGCCCAGTGTCAAATGTCCTAGTGCTGCTCAAATGCAAGCGATGTCTAGTAGATGAGCTCTCCTCATGACTATGTCCAAGTCCACAGCCCTTTGGTCTACCACATGTGAGTTAGGACACCTCAACCACTGATGGAGCAGTGGAAATAGTGTCACTATGGGAGCGGGATTGGGCACGGCCACATTGGCTAACACCATATGATGCTGTTGACCTATGCCCATGTGGATGGTATTCTGACGTTCCATCACAGACATTACCCATTCCACTGTGTCATTCATCCGATCCATTGAATCATCAACAAGGTGGAGGCCATCATGCAAGTCAGCCTGTGCCATATCTAGAACCCTAAGCATGTCCTTGAAGGCCCCTGGAACAAGCTTGTGCCTTCATGATGGCCCTAAAGATATGTTGAGTAGCACATTATGACTCACCAGGATCAGGTGAAGAGTAGACAACAGACCTCCTCCAAGCAACCATACCAACCCTCCTGCATGGCACCTCATCCACACTTTGGTTATGGCCAGAGTCAACTGACACTGAAGCCGTAGTAACCACACTACCCTGATCAAGTGTGTTACCCTCAACCTGTCCAATATTTGAAAGCTCAGTGGAATGGGTGTGCATATGCCTATTGACTGTGTCTGAAGGCAACACAGGGGATGGGTGAGTCACAACCTCAGTGTCAAATTCAACATCTGCACCCTCTGACTGTACCTCTGTTTGGCCACCATCATCATCAGAGCCTACCGATACTCCATCAGGTGGTAGGTAGGAGTCCTACACTTCCAGTGTCAGGATCACCTGTGATAATAAGCAACAAGCACAGGAACTAAATGACCACTACACTAAATATTAAACCAATTTATATGGTAACAAAATAACACTAGTCACACAATCACAGATGGTACAGCAATACAGACACTCATTACACCCACCTCACACATGCAGATCATTTATATAGCTAATGAATGGTCATTAATATGCAAATAAACATTATCATGTTCAGCTGTCTCCAAAATTTGTAGGAAGGACAACTGTGTCATATAACTCTATTAATTTATCAATAAGTACAGAAAAAATTTCCCAGGAAGTATTAGTCAAATTATATATTTTAGTATACAAGCAAATATAAACTTGTTACATATAAGCTTATCTGGATGCTGCTCCTGGGACACACTTGTCCTCCCAGCCACATCATCACTCATATCAAGCACATGGGCTGTGCATTTTTCACTGAGTTGCCTGTATCTCTGACAGTGGACAGGAACTCTTCATTTGGTGTCGGTAGGGGCTTGGTACCAGGACCACCCCCTATAGCTAGCTGTTCTTGGGCAACTGCAGCCATTCTCCTCCAGGCTGATGAAATCATATCAGTGGCCTGATGATGCACCTGATCATAAGTCCTAGTGCAACCCCCCACTGCATTGACATCATTCAATACCTGGTTCCAAATTTGCATTCTGGCAGCCATATCCCCCCATCCTCTCTCAAGCAGAAAGGCTCCATGGTACCTGAAAGCCTGAATTATGACTTCATTTTCAGAGTCACTGAAACGGGGGTTACAAGCATTTGTTGGCTTGGGTGCCATAATCCTATGTGACATAAAACAGTGGAGGATAAAACACATAAATAAAATGTCTTAAGTGCACACATCTAACATTAATCACTGGAAACACACTTTTCATTTAGTAAAACTGAAGGTTATGTGGTTGTTCCACTTCCCCCCCACACACAAAAACAAAGGATTGACCAAACCAAAGAACATCACTTAAGTAATGCATTATGTTTGCCACTGAAATATCAAGATGCCTACACAATTGCAACAGAAAAGCACTTGAAACACACTTTTGTTCTTGCAAATAGTAGATGGCTTCCCCACCCCCAAAACAATAAATAAATGAAGGTTTGTACAAACCAAGGAATACCACAGAATTAATTGTATGTATGTATATATATATATATATATATATATATATATATATATATATATATATATATATATATATATGCTTTCCACACAGTTATTAGGATGTGTGCACATTTGCAACAGAAAAGTCAATTTATGATTGGCAGTCACTTCTCACTCTGCCCACCACACCCCTGGATGTGGCCCTGGGCCATCTCAGAAGAATAACATCTGTGTCAGTGACACATACATTACATTTATCTCCAATAGCAGAGAATATTGTGAAATCAAATTTTAAAAATAATATTGGTGATTAAGGTTTATAACCAGTCAATCTGCAAAATGTAAATCACTGCCAAAAATGCCTGTGTCAACAGTAAAGTATAAGAAGTGCACACAGATAAAAGTTCCATTGTCCCCTGGATATATAAATAGATTTGTAACATTTTACTAAATCTGATAGGATTATAGGAAGTTAATAGGCTACTGGCCCTAGGGTCTTTAGAAGCCTAGTCAAGTTCTACCCTTATTTCCACAATCAGCACCTATTGGCCCTGTCCTAGAGGGACACAGGTGGAACCCCAATGTGAATTTACAGTTACCCATCTAATCATCCAGACTGTGTTTGAAGAGGGCCAGTGAGGTGCTTTGTTTGACATGGAATGGGAGTGTGTTCCAAAGGTGTGGTAACCTCTGGGAGGCAAATATGTCCCTCCAGCAGGTTCTATTAATGTCACATACCAGGATAAGGACTTTAGAGCGAGCAACCCATGTACCATTTGACTTGCAGATATGCAACATTTCCCATAAAGCAGGGTCAGAATTTGTCTTATATGCAAGGCAGAGCTTACCTTTGAGCATTCTGTATGAAACAGAATAAAGTGACTGTGATTTCAGATGATCCACTTAGGACAGATGCTAAAGACATTGAGTTTTCCTTGTGAGGAATCTTTGTGGTCTCTCCAATTGCTCCAGGTGCTTGGAAAGGTACATACCAAAAATGACATTTTACGTGATTATTGGCCTGATGAGTGAAGAGTACAGGGAGGTTATAATTTTCTTTTTCTGAAGGCAATGCCCTTACTTATGAAATGAGCAATATAGAATACCCTTCTTACTACTGTGATCTGTTGATCAAAGCTAAGGTTGCTGTTAGCCTGTGTAACTAGGTCTCTCACCACTGAGTGCATACTTAGGGTGTTGCTATTGATGTGGTAATTAGCAGGAACATTGCTCTTACTGAAAGGGATGATAATACATTTTTTTGCATTGAGATTAAGGCCATGACTTTGTCACCAATCATTTTTTTGTGTCAGACCCTCTTGTAGGATGTTGACATAATTTGGAGATTTTATGACAGCTCCCAGTTTGCAGTCATCAGCAAACTTTGTCAGCCACAGACCTTTAGTTTTTGCTTGTATTCCGGAGAAATATATTCCAAACAGTAGAGGTCACATGACTGATCCCTGTGGAACACCACTGGTTACAGGACTGTTGTTGAAGGTGGATTACCCTATTTTGATTATATGTGTTCTATCAGTGAGCCAGTTAATGACCCCTCTACTAATATAAGGGGTGATACCTAGCTGGGTGATTGTGTCAATAATACCTGAGTGGGGGACAGTGTCAAAAGCCTTGGCTAACACTAAGTAGGCTGTATGCACACATTTCCCCTTGTCCATGGCCTTGGTGACTGTTTCTAAGTCCACCAGGTTTAACAGGCATGATCTCCCTTTGATAAATCCAAACTGATTAGGGTAAAGTGTTTGGAGATTACCTATATCTTTGTTGATAAGGTCCATGATGATTCACTCCATGGCCTTGCAGATAAGGATAGTCAGGCTAATAGGGCTATAGTTTCTGGAGTCAGTAGAAGCACCAGATTTGTGCAAGGGAATAACAGTGACCGTTTTCCATTCAGCTGGGATGAAGCTGGTGCTTAGATTATGATCGAAAAGAGTACCCAATGGTGTTGCTAATTCTTGTTGGAGCCCATGTAGGACCTAGCCTGGGATATTATCAGGTCCCATAGATGCTGTGTTTTTGGCCTTAGTTTATGACCTCCTCTTTAGAGATACAAGGTAGGGGACAGATGGGATATCAAGGGGTATGTGTAGCGGGGACAGGGGAGTGAAGTTTTCACAGAACCTGTCAGCCAACAGGTTAGCTAGATCCACAGGCTCAGTATATGTGGTATCATTAACTACCAGTTCAACACAAATCTGGGCCTTTCTTTTTAGGTTACAGATGTAACTAAAGAATGCCTTATGGTTGTTCTTAGTTGAGGAAGCTAATTTGGATTAGTAGTTTGCGTTGGAGGACTTCACAAGAAGTCTTATTTGCTTGCTTAAGCTGAGGAAGGAGTGTTTCCAGTTTAGGGCTCACTTCCTCTTACTCTTAGACAGCAATTTCTTCCTCTTATTGTAAAGCCTGTTAACAGCAGTTGTCCATCAGGCAGGTTTGCTCCTCCTTGAGTAGCTTGCTTTGGTCCTATCGAGTATGGTTGAGTCAATGGAGTTATACAGGTGGTTGTATAAAGCATTGGTGTAGGACTCGGCATATCTGCCAGCTCCATCTGAGGGGGATGTGCAGTGAAGCTATTTATACCATCCTGTAAGAGGTTATAATCTGTTTAGTTACTTCAAATAAGACTGATATGTGGTCAAATCTCACCAGGGGCAATGTCACAATGGGGGTGCTACAGTTGTCTCCCATACTGGTAAGCACCAGATCCAGGATACTGGGACCCCTTATGGGGGTGTCAACCAGCTGGTCCAGGGCATTGGAGTTAACAAAGTCGAGGAACCTTTGGGCAAGTGAGTTTCAGCATGAGTAATGTACCCGGTCAATGGATGGATAGTTAAAGTCGCCCAAAACCATGGTGTTCGGATATATCTTGATAGACTCAAGTAGATCCAAATAGGCAGAGTGGGTGTCCTGATTCATGGAAGGGGTTATGTAGCTGGCAATGACATGAATAGATGTCATATCAACAGTTAATTGCATCTGAAGTATCTTCAGGGAATTGCACTGTTTAACCAATCTGGAGGTATATTTATCTTTAATGAATATTGATACACTGCCTCCTTTAGTTTTCATGCCTTCAGTTTGTAGTCTGAATGTGTGGAAGGAGGTGTAACCCAATATAGCTGGGGTGCTCTCCACAGCCTTGAACCAGGTCTCTTTGACTGCACAAATGTCTGTATCTTCCAAGGTGAGGACTGCTTCCAGGGAGTGCAGTTTCATGTTAAGACTCCTAGCATTTAGCAGCACAACCTTGAGGTTGTTTTTAGATGGAAATTTTACATAGGGAATTTTGCCCTTGAGACATTGCCTAAAAAGGCACTATGGGGGTGGCAAGAGCCATAGCCAGTAGCTGAAATCCCAGGGGTGACAGACGTATACTATCTCTGTCAAAGCATCAAATCTAGACTGTAATTAAATGATGTGAGCATTTGTTTGTTTGTGTCTTTCGGCTTTTCCCGGTTAGGGGTCGCCACAGCGGAACTCCGGTCCGCTAATGATTGGTAGTGGATTTTTACATACCAGGTTACCAGCCCTGATGCACAACCTTCAATGAAGGCATGCCCCATTCATGTATGCCTCCACACAGAAGACGCTCTAGCTGAGAATCGAACGGGACAACATCTTGCTATGAGGCGACAATGCTACCGCAGCACCGTGGTGATATGAGCATATGTTTGCCAAAGTAGAAGCCTTCTCTACAGTTAAATCACATTCAGAGTAATTACAAACTTCTGTTTTGTCCAAGTACACAAGTCTTCTCACATTTGAGTTCCCTAGCTACACAGGTACCTTTTTATAGTGTAGATACAGCCCTCTGAGCACTGTGAAGATGCACATTAGGTGTGAACTCATTGGAATTGCTGAATACCAAACATTTGACTTTGTGTAGCAAATGTAAACATAGTGTAGGCTCTACACCACTGTTAGTTGCTAATGGTTTGCAACTGTGAATGATTAGTGAGAGAGAGAAAGAAAACACAGCAGCAGTTAAGACCACCTTTACTTTAGTGGGTGTGTCAGTGAAGATACACTTCCAAGATGTGGAACTAACTTCAGCATGGTTTTAAATAAAACAAAACAGTACACATTTATCATTTTTGTTCACTAATAGCCAAACTAATGCCTTTGCTGATTTTTTTTCACTGTCATGTGCTTTTTATCATACAGTTATAGGGGAATGATATACCATGCACTATAGACTGCATGTCTGTGATTACAACAGATATAAAGGGAAGAATGAACACAATACAAAGGGAAGACAGGGCTGCATTTGTGCAAATATATTCATAAATGGTTGTGTAATAATTCATTGTACTATTTTTTTTTTTGATAAACAATTCATTGTACTAAATGTGTAAGCCACACATGTACAACCAACTGAGAATGTCCAGTGTATATCCTGTTAATATTGTAGAGGAGATGTGAATTGCTTGTATGCACATGATTTGATTGCTGCTGCAAATCTCTGTCTGTGTTAAAGAGAGATAACATACTCCTGCTGTATTTTGTACTTTCATTAGTATGATACCTCAAATCCAGAGGTGCGTATTTTTTTTACATGTTAAACTGTATTTTTCTGTTATTAAAATGTGTATGCCACATAGCTTAGTACACACACATGGTGAAATGCATAAAGATTTAAACATTAATGTCAGTTGCCTTGGGAAGCACAATCATGCTGAGTTGTTTTGCATGGTCGTCAGCAGCTTGGATAATACGGACAGCATAAATTACACCTGTGAACCAGCTGTGTGTGTAGCACACCTTGTAAATATGTTGAGGCACACAATACATAAGCTAAGTAGAGCATGGCTCGAGACCCACATTATTTTTATTTACTGATAAATGTTCATAAACATTCTTTACAAAAATTTTGTATGTTAGCTTTTGCCTGTAATATTTGTGTGTTGCTCACCTGTGCACATACAAGGTTCGCTGCTGCAGACAAAAAAGCCATTGTTACTTACAAAAACAAAACAGTGTTACTTGTTTCACCTTCCTTCATGCAAACATGCTAAGTGGTGGTGTGTGGCTCTCAGCACTTTGGACAGTATTGACTGTAAAAAGTACACCTGCTGCAACTTTCCCTGTGGTACCAGGTGTCAGTTCCTGGCCACACTACAGGTGAGCCAGGGTTCCAATTCAGCACACTCCAGTTGGTCTTCCACTGTAATTTATATAAGAAATAACAATGTAAAGATAATTATACATATCAATAACTATGTATAGCAGGTAGATTGAGCATACACATATCATATGAATTATATGTGTAATTGGGTGTATAATGACAATTATGGTTCTGTAATTAAAAATGTTTTTTTTTCTGCCCTGGGATGAACTTCATACTTTACAGATAGTCATCTACACAACTCACATAACAGAAGTATAACTGTAAAACAGAATGTATTGTGTGTTGTGAGCCAGAACTCAGAAATCTACTGTGAAAGGAATACAATTTATTTATTTATTTATCGACATTTGATAACCGGGAAAGTCTGACGAGTAAAAGCCCATTTTCAGTGGAGGCCCAGAGAGAAATTATTACAAAACATTTTAAGAACAATAATTTTACAATCTTTAAAAATAAAACAAAAACATCTACAGTTTAAATAATTATAACAAATTATACATAATATAAAAACATTGGTTAAAAATTGATACAAGGTGTGGCATCACTTCTCTGGGCCAGTGATGAAAGATCCTCAATTCTCACCACGGACATCAGTGGGGGAATATTCACTTTGACAGAAATAGACACATACAGTATTTTCATATACAGCTCTCTGCACCAAGCACAATTTCCATTAAGAGCACAAAGGGAACACACTCCAGTCCTGGGACTGGACACTGTCTCTCCAGGGAATAAATAAGAATCCACACTGACCACTAAGGAGTTCTGTGTCCCTGTACTAAGTAGCTGAAACATACACTCTTTGAGATTTGATTTTCACACACACACACACACACACACACACACACACACACACACACACACACACACACACACACACACACACACACGTACCTGGGAAAGGATGGCATAGATTATCCACTCTACCACCTCTGCCCAGGCTATAAGGTAGTTCCACTGCCACCAGCCAGCTACTCTAAGGCTCGTAACAGGGTATCCAATTATACTGAGTGAGATTAATACTAATATTAATAGTAATGTTGACCAATACAGCAAAACTTTCCAGGAGCAGGCAGAGTGTCACCAAATAAATATAAATACTCTCAGCAGTTAAAATATTCTCTAAAAGACCAGCCACAATGAAAGGGTTAACTATATTTAATTATAAATAATAAAAAGAAATCAGGACAATAATGAATACGTCTTCACAAAAAACACCAGAGTTTCAGTCACAGGAAATATTAAAAATAATACAGATGGAAAGATTCCCACAGATACAGAAAAACAATTCTTAACTAATCTCATTATATTTTCCTGACTGATCTAAAGAATTACTGTTTCCTACTTACTTAGTAGAGCAAGGCAAGGTTGATGTGGGTGAAATGTCATTCTTGTTAGGTTTCACAAACAGACTGCCCTGAGACGTCTGTCTCATCTAGTATTAAAGCAACATTTCAGTGCTGGATTACAGAATGACATGACATCTGGTTGCCTGACTCTGTAGTTCCCACACTACCCCCAAACTAGAAGCTGAACCTGTATATTGCACATATGTGTCACAATATGCACACACATAGAATTTTGTTAAGATGTGTCACAGCATCTGGAAGCTATCAAACCATTTCAACACTTCCACGCTTCCAGGCTAACAATTAGTTCACCACAATGGAAAATACAGCAGGATTCCTAGTCCTTGTTTTTTTACAGACATTGCATCTCTGTCTGCTTTCACATGTGAGATATAATCGTTATTGCTTATACCAAGTAATTTAATTTCTTACTATTTTTCCTAAGGTAAGCTGGGCTGAGCTTAGCCCCTTCCCTTCCAGTATCCTCTGTTAACATATATACATTTCAGCAGTTCCCACAATACAGTCTGACATACATGTATATTTCTTTTCTGTCCAGCAGGACCCACTGTTGATATATTTTTAACACAAACAACTTTACAAATACATTCTTAATGCAAGCATCTGTACAAATCAGTTTGATATACAAATGACATAAACTTCTTTACAAAACTCCAGCTAGCTATGCTGGCATTTGTTACACATGCACTGTCCTACACTTTCATGCATAGCTGGCACTATCTCATAACACAAGTGTCTCTGTAAATCAGTCTGATGTACAAATGACATAAAATTCCTAACAAAACTCCAGCTAGCTATGCTGGCATGTGTTACACATGCACTGGCCTACTCTCTCTCTCTCTGGCAAAGCTGACACTAACTCATATCATCACCCCCCCCCAGAAGACTCAAGCTAGTTTTTCAAGTGACTCTGAAGAAACCTTGCTTGAGATAAATGAGCCTGTCTGGGAATATATTAATCCATACCCTGTCTTCAGAGTCCATCTGCATTGGCATTGCTGACCCCCTATGGTGCTGCACTGTCATATTATATGCCTGCAACCCTATGGTTGACCTTAATAACCTGGCATTTTTCTGGCTAGTTGTATGTAGCCATAGATACCCTCAGACTCCTCCTGCCATACACTGCAAATACTCAGCACCTGGGCATCCCTATCATGGTAAGGCTTCATCCTGTTAACATTGTACAATTTGTGCCCCTGCTTCCTGCCTAGTAGGTTTACCATTTAATTAACATCATTGACCTTTCCTTACCACTTCAAATGGTCCCCCTCAAGCTGCCTGCAGCTTATTGTGTCTGATAGGAATGGGCCCCATAACCTGCTGTCCTACAGCATGCTCTCGGGCTAGATCATTCCTGTCATACAAGACCTTTTTCTGTTGTTGGGCTCCTGACAGTTTCTCCTGGGCCAAGCTCACAAGCTCACTAAGTCTTGTCCTGAGGTTTAGGACATATGCCACAACAGACTCCTTGTAGGATTCACACTCACCCTCCCACTCATCATGAATCAAATCCAAGGGCCCCCTTACCCTATAACCACATAGTAACTTACAGGGTGAAAAATCCATGGATTCCTGGGGTACCTCTCTGTAGGCAAACAGTAGATGGGGCAAATATTTGTCCCACTCTCTCTTAAACTGGTCTGCAAATACCTGCAGCATGGTCTTTAGTGTAGAGTTTAACCTCTCCACAAGGCCATTAGTCTGGGTGTAGTAGGGGTGGTCTTTAGGTGCTTCACCCTACAGCACTTCCACAGACAAGCCAGTAGGTCTGGCATAAAACTGGCACCCACTTCAGCCAGTATTTCTCTCAAAAATATACCCTGCTGAAAATCTCTAACAAAGCATTGCCACCTTCTTTGCCTCAATGGAGGACAGAGCCACCACCTCAGGGTATCTAGTAGCATAATCGACTACTACTCGGATATATTTCTTCCCGGTGGAACTTGGAGTATTCAGAAGCCCCATGATATCCATAGTAATCCTCTGAAATGGCTCTTCAATCACAGGCAAAAGCATCTAAGGAGCTTTCATCTTGTCTCCTGTCTTGTCTACTCTTTGGCAATGCTCACAAGTCCTGCAGTACCCTGTTACATCCCTTGCAATCCCAGGCCAATAAATGTTCTGCATAATATGTCTCTTTGTACGTTTTATGCCATTATGACCTGCAAAAGGAATGTCATAGGCTATAGCTAGAAGTGCCAGATGGCAGGATCTGGACACTACCGACTGCTGTATTACCTCACCCTCTAGTCCTCCCTCAGGGGTCTACTATCTATACAGTAACCCTTTGTTATACAGACTCCCCTTTCCCTTGAGAATCAGGTGCCACCCTAGCTACCTCCCTCAAGCCTCATAGTGTAAGGTCTGAGAGCTGAGCCTGTCTCAACTCTATCTTTGTCACCCTGCCAGCTCCCCCTCCACAGGAAGTCTTGTATCTTCTGATGCCAGCACCTCACTGTCAGCCTGGGTACTACCACTCACCTCTGCCCTTGCAGTCACCCTCTTCAAGGGAACATCAGTACCTACCAGCAGCTGTGGCTCACCATCACACTCACTGCTACAGGATAGCTCCCTCCCTCCCTGAATTAGCCACATCATCAGTTCTGGCTTCAGGTGTGAGGTCGTCTGGGTTTCCCCCAGGCTACCAGACCCACATGCCAGTCTCCATGCCTGACTGCATGTAACTGCATGCACACAATGTAGTTTCATTCTCTATTAAGATCTCTGCAGGGATATCCTCAAACATGCTTACTTTCTTGCTTCCTTTTCTACCCTCCCAGTCAAGGTGAACCCTGGTCAAAGGTATTTGGAATGGGGTCCCCACTAAAGCTCTGACTGGAGTGGACTGCGCAAGCAAGTACTGCTCCTCTTTAATCACTGCAGGCTTCAAAATGGTAATATCGGAGGCTGTGTCTCTCTTAGCAGTGGTCTGTCCTACATCCACTAAGATAGGATACAAACTCCAGTGATAGTCTGGTACACCTGTTGTCTCCAGTCAACTTACCACTGGCATTCTGTTATTCCCACTTGCTGGCTCCTCCACCTTTTGTCCCTCACCTTCCTTCCATGGACATTTATATGCTACATGGTCACACTGGTTACATTTAAACATCTTAACTTTGATCCTGGCCATGTACCTGAAATAGTGGCTTCCCCTGTTACTAATGTACTCTGTTGGGTTGGTTTAGGCTGCCCAAAATGGGTTCCCTTATATCCACATGCAGCACTGGGTTTCCCCTTTTTGTACAGTGATGCTCTGCTTGCTAAGTAGAGATCTTCTTTTCTCCCCAGCTCATCTGCAGGAGTTACACTCCTGGTCTACCATCCAGATTTCCATGTTCTCAGGCAAAGTGCTAAGGACTTGTTCCCTCACCAAAAGGTCTGCTGGCCTTTCAGAAGTGGTGACCTGACACCCAATTACCCACCTATGAAAATAAGTGCTTAGCTCAGCAATATAATCACATACACTTTCATCTGACTTATGCCTGTGCTCACAAAACTTTTTTCTGTAAACTTCAGGTGTTAACTTATAACATTCCAATAAGCATTGTTTAAGCTTATTATAATTTAAACAATTAATATCAGACAATTTAGAAACAACAGTTACAGATTTACCATGCAGTAAGGGGATCAGGAGCTGTACCCAAAGCCGTTAGTCAGAATTATACTGTTTATATACTTTTACAAATATATGAATAACTGTATCAAAATGTTACCCTCTGCAAACTGTAGAAGAAATTTACTGAGCTTTATTGCTTCTGGGGTTTGGTTATTCCCTTCCCCATTACCTCCATGACCCTGACAAAGAGTCATGTTGTGCTGTTTCTCATTTTCTTCAGCCTCCAAGTGCAGCAGTCTCTCTGCTTATTCTAATTCCATATGTTTTGCCTGCCACAGTCTCTCCACTGATTCTAATTCCAAATGTTTGGCCTCCATTTCAAGTCTCCTTAACTCCAGATACATTTTATGTCCTCTGAGGAAAAGGTGAAATGTCCTGCTTTTGAGGGTTGCAAATCCCCATCTCCAGACTGGTTATCCTCCTGGTTGCTGGTCTGTGCTGCAACTGTGATTAAGGCAGTCCTTTGGCTTTGCACATCTCGGCCAACTGGTTATTTGTCAGCTTGCCATAATCCTCTGGTGACATATTTGCCTGCTTTCCCTAACTGAACTAAACTAATGAATAATAAATAAAACTGCTGTGAAAATGAAACTCAGTATGTTTACCTTGTGGCTCCTGAGAGGACACACACCTTCAGTGAAAACTGCCTACAGGCTACAGAAGTTCAATTAATATCCCACTGCTCACCAATTCTTTCCCTGAGCCAGTGATCAAGGAGCTTCAATCCTCACCATGGGCATCAGTGGGGGAATGTTCACTTTGAGAGAAACAGACACACATACACACACACACACATACACACACACACACACACACACACACACACACACACACACACACACACACACACACACACACACACACACACACACACACACACACACACACACACACACACACACACACACACACACACACACACACACACACACACACACACACAGTATTTTCAGATGTAGCTCTCTGCACCAAGCACAATTTCCCTTAAGAGCACACAGGAAACACACTCTCTCTCTCTATTACTCTCTCCATGCCCCAAATAAGACTCCACACTGACCACTAAGGACATCCATGTCCCTGTTCCAAGTAGCTGACTCACACACACTTTTTGAGGTTTGATTTTCACACAAATGCACCTGGGAAAGGATGACACAGATTACCCGCTCTACCACCTCTGCCCAGCCTAGGTAGTTCCACTGCAACCAGCGAGCTACTCTAAGGCTCTTAACAGGGTATCCAGTTATACTGAGTGAATTAGTAGTAATACTAATGGTAATGTTGACTAATGCAGCAAGACTTTCAGGAGTGAGCACAGTGTCACCAAATAAATATAAATACTATCAAAGGTTAAACTAGTCTAGAAAACACCAGCCACAATGAAAGGTTTAAATATATTTAATAATATATAATAAAAAGAAAACAGGACAATACTGAATACCTTTTCACAATAAGCACCAGAGTTTCAATCACAGGACATATTAGAAATAACACACCTGGAAAGATTCACACAGATACAGAAAAATGATTCCTAACTAATCTCACTATATTTTCCTGACTGATCTAAAGAATTACTATTTCCTACTTACTTAATAGAGCAAAGCAAGGTGATGTGGGTGAGTGGTCTTTCTTGACAGGTTTCACAAACAGACTGCCCTGAGATTTCTGTCTCATCTACTATTAAATCATCATTTCAGTGCTTTGACAAATCCAAACTGAGTATGGGTCAGGTATTTGGAGATTACCTATATCTTTGTTGATAAGGTCCATGATGATTCACTCCATGGCCTTGCAGATAAGGCTAGTCAGGCTATAGTTCCTGGGGTCAGTGGAAGCACCACCTTTGTGCAAGGGAATAATGGTGGCTGTTTTCCATACAGCTGGTATGAAGCCTGTGCTAAGACTCTGACTGAAAAGAGTACTCAATTGTGTTTGAGCCCATGCAGGACGCAGCCTGGAATGTTATCAGGTCCCATAGATACGGTGGTTTTGACCTGACAGAGGGCATTTATGACCTGCTCTTTAGAGATACAAGGTAGAGGACAGGTGGTAACTATGTCATGGGGTACATGTGGCAGAGACAGGGGAGTGAAGTTTTCACAGAACCTGTCAGCCCAAAGGTTAGCTATGTCCACAGGCTCAGTATATGTGGTATCATTAACTACCAATTTGGCACAAATCTGGGCCTTTCCTTTTAGGTCATGGCTGTAACTATAGAATGCCTTATGGTTGTCCTTTGTTGAGGAAGCTAATATGGACTTGTAGTTTGCTTTGCAGGACTTCACAAAAATACTTATTTGCTTGTTTAAGCTAAGGAGGGAGTGTTTCCAGTTTAGGAAGGCTCTCTCCCTCTTACTCTTAGACAGCAATTTCTTCCTCTTATTGTAAAGTCTGTTAATGGCAGTTGTTCACCAGTCAGGTTTGCTGTTCCTAGAGGAGCTTGTTTTGGTCCTATCAGGTACAGCTGAGTCAATGCAGGTATACAGGTGTTTGTATAAAGCATTGATGTAGAGCTCGTCATAGTTGCTGGTTCCATCTGAGGGAGAAGGTGCAGTGAAGCTATTTATGCCATCCCATAAGAGGTTATAATCTGCTTTGGAGAAGATTTTTAGTTTAGTTGCTGCTGGGGGGAAGGGTTCAGGGGTTCAGGTTTGATAGTTACTTTGTGTGAGACCAATTTGTAGTCAGATCTCACCATGGAAGGTATCACAGTGGGGATGCTGCAGTGGTCTGCCATATTGGTAAGCACCAGACCCAGGATGTTGGCACCCTTTCTGCGGGTGCCGACCAGCTAGTCCAGGCTGCTGGAGATGACAAACTCGAGGAACCTTTGGGCAAGTGAGTTTGACCATGAGTAATTTACCCAGTCAATGGATGGGTAGTTAAAGCCAACCAAAACCATGGTGTTTGGATGTATCTTGATAGACTCAAGTATATCCAAATAGGCAGAGTGGGTGTCCTGATTCATGGAGGGAGTCCTGTAGCTGGCAATGACTTGAATAGGTGTCCTAGCAACAATTAATTGCACCTGAAGTGTCTCAAGGGAATCATACTGTTTAACCAATCTGGAAGTGTATTTTTCTTTAATGAATATCGATACACCACCTCCTTTAGTTTTAACACCTTCAGTTTGAGGTCTGAACGTGTGGAAGGAGGTGTAACCCAGTATGGCTGGGGTGCTCTCCACAGCCTTGAACCAGGTTTCTGTGACTGTACAAATGTCTGCATCTTCCAAGGTGAGGACAGCTTCCATTGAGTGCAGTTTCATGATGAAACTCCTAGCATTTAGCAGCATAACCTTGAGGTTGTTTTTAGATGGAGTTTTTATATTGGGGATTTTGTCCTTGAGATACTGCCTTAAAAAGGCAGTATGGAGGTGGCAAGAGCCTTAGCCAGTAGCCAAAATCCCAGGATGACAGATGAAGACCATCTCTGGCAAAGCATTGATTTCTGTTGGTCATGTCACCCCAGGGTGACAGACAGTGGATCCCCTTAGAATGACACCAGAAGCTAAGCCAAATATTGAAGTCAATAATTTTCTGTTTGTATTGAGGCATCATCCTAGGTGAAGTTAAAATGCTGTTTAAGGTTAGGGACATACCTGCCTGAGACACATAGTCTGAGAGTTCAGTCATGTCTCTCTTCATATAGTCCAGAGAGGTACGTTTCAAATCTAGGCTGTTGCAGGGGGACTATACCAGGTATTAGTATAAGTCTGAGACTTGGAACTGTCGAACTAAGGCTGCCTCCAGTGGGACTGGCATACCATGCACCGGTGAGCAATGCAGACATCAGTATAACAACCTGAAACAGTGCAAGCAGGCACAGCTCAACTAGTGCCTGGATGAGTTTAGGAATGCTGACATCACACAGTTGTGTAAGTATACAGATAAAGCGATGTTAACTGATATAGAAGGCTGTAGGTAGCCAAGACTGGTATTCATAATGATTTCATGGCTCTTTTTCTCTCCTTCTTTATTTTTCAGCTGCTCTGGAGATTTGAGAGAACAGGGAGGCACATACTGAATGATTAGAAAGACCCAGAGAGACAAGGGGGTATGTATGCAGCACAAATGAACAGGATTTTATTGAAAGTATTGCTCTTCCATACATGACTAGCAGTTTAAGCAGGCATATGTTAACTGTAAAAGCAAGTATGCATGATTTATTCTGTACCTCAAAGTAATTGTAGGAGGAAAGTGTAATAGTATTTTCAAATTTGGTGGGCTCAATTTCCACAAGTAACAAATACATTCTAATTACACAAATATTATTATTTAATATTAATTTCATATGTTCATATATTAGGGGCATTAGAGAACTTGGCATAGCTCCTCGTGGTCCCCTGCAGAGTTCCTAAGCCAGCAGAGAGCAGAAAAAGCAACTTTCTTGATAATAAGTATTTTTTATACATTTTATTTTGCATTTTTCGATCTTTTGAGCTTTTCGACTACTGTTTGTGCCTATATTACTGCTTTATTACCTGATTTTCCTGTTTTTCTGTGCTTAAATTGTTGATTGCACTTGTTGGCTAAAGTTTTGCTTAAAAGTAACAAACAGGCTAATACACTCAAGTGTACCAGCCTTTGATAGCAATTTAGTCGAATACCAAAGCATTTACTGTATTTTTTCTGTCTGTTTGCAAAAAAACTAAAAAAAAAAAATACTTCTCCTTTCCTAAACTTTCCTAGCTAGTTGTTCCAGTGATCAAATTTTGCTGATCCCTGGGCTTTGTATTTGGTTCCTGTTTCCTCCATTTTCTTGTGTGGCCAGAGGTAGTTTCTTTACTCACCAGTGGGAGTGGGGAGTACTGAGCTGCTTGTTTGTTCTCAGAGGAGTGGTTAGAGGCAGCAACTAGTAATTCATTGGCCATTTTGGGTCATTTCCTGTTTTTTCCAGCCCCCTGCTATAAAGCACGCTTTGGCGGGCTTTTCGGACATTAGAGAACTTGGCATAGCTCCTCGTGGTCCCCTGCAGAGTTCCTAAGCCAGCAGAGAGCAGAAAAAGCAACTTTCTTGATAATAAGTATTTTTTATACATTTTATTTTGCATTTTTCGATCTTTTGAGCTTTTCGACTACTGTTTGTGCCTATATTACTGCTTTATTACCTGATTTTCCTGTTTTTCTGTGCTTAAATTGTTGATTGCACTTGTTGGCTAAAGTTTTGCTTAAAAGTAACAAACAGGCTAATACACTCAAGTGTACCAGCCTTTGATAGAAATTTAGTCGAATACCAAAGCATTTACTGTATTTTTTCTGTCTGTTTGCAAAAAAACTAAAAAAAATACTTCTCCTTTCCTAAACTTTCCTAGCTAGTTGTTCCAGTGATCAGATTTTGCTGATCCCTGGGCTTTGTATTTGGTTCCTGTTTCCTCCATTTTCTTGTGTGGCCAGAGGTAGTTTCTTTACTCACCAGAGGGAGTGGGGAGTACTGAGCTGCTTGTGTTGTCCTCAGAGTAGTGGTTAGAGACAGCAACTAGTAATTCGTTGGCCATTTTGGGTCATTTCCTGTTTTTTCCAGCCCCCTGCTATAAAGCACGCGTTAGCGCGGAGTTGCCACTGTTGCACACAAGAGCAGCGGCGGTTTAACAAGGTTAAACTATTTGGGTTACCTAAATTCCACTCTTCAATTTTTCCCTTAAAACTACCTTCCTCGAACTTTACTGCTGATCTAACCAGCGTATCCTATAACCAAAAAGTTCATCTCTACTTGATTTCAAAGTAGACTATTCTCTATCTGTAAAGCCTAGCACTTGCTCCTACAGTACTTTCACCTTGATAAAGCACTCGTATTATAGATAGTACTCCACCAGCCTAGAACCCACATCCCCCGGAGTCTTTTGTAAGTTTTTTATCTATTCCTTCTAGCATGTCGAGGGATCAGTTGCTAGTGTCCTCTCCTGCTCAGCTGGTGAACCTGGGAATATTGAGGCAATGTTACAATTGCCTCATGTACACAGACAACCCTCTCCTTCTCCCACAAAACACAAATACATGCGAGAGATGCAACTATACAGCCAAACTGGAGGCCGAGCTCTCTCAACATAAGACTGGCAAGACCAGACAGGAGGAGAAGGGTACCACACACACCACACACCCAGTCTCACATAGTACTATCAAAACCTCAAATCTTACACATAAACACACAAAGACATACTCGGAGGCTCTGATCAAAAATCTACCAAAACAGCAGAGGCCACCAAAGCAGACACCCAAACAACCACCACCTCAAGACACAACACACGCAACACATAGACCACACAGTCAGTGTGCTAAACAGTCACAGCCCTTAAGGCCAAACACAATGCCAGACACACTTGTCATTGGTGATTCCATAGTCAGACACACTGACGTCCCGCTCACCAGATTGAGTAAGGAGAAGATCACAGTAAGCTGCCTGTCGGGCGCTAGAATCCGCCACAAAACGCAAGCACTCAGGTCTCTCAACAGCAGGTACAAGTACGACTCAGTCATTGTCCATGCTGGTGTAAACGACCTGAGACGTACCTCCTTGGACTACATGAAAAAAGACATTGAGGAGCTCTCTGATTATGTAGCCCAGGCAGGTATGACCCTGACCTTGAGCAGTATCCTACCTTCACCAAGAATGATGACACAATACGAAGATAAGATGATCAGCTTTAATAATTGGCTTAAACTCTGGTGTCATTCAAAGGGGATCCAATGTCTGTCTGCCTGGGATGACATGCTGGACAAGCCACGCTGCTTCGCAAGGGATGGCTTGCACCTGTCACCCTGGGCTTCGGATATTAGCAAAGGCTCTTGCCACCCTATAGTGCCTTTTTAGGCAAGGCTCAAATTCTAAACCTACCACCCTAGAACACAAAAAAGAAAAAACTAAGGGTAATGCTGCTCAATGCCAGAAGTCTCAACCTCAAGATGCACGCACTCGAGGCCCTTCTCAGTATGGAGAACATCGATGTCTGTGCTGTGACTGAAACCTGGTTCAAGGCTCCTGAGAGCACCCCAGCACTATCAGGTTTTACCTCATACCATGCGTTCCGGCCCCAAAATCCGGACAACACCAAGAAAGGAGGGGGGTGTCCATATTCATCAAGGACACCCATACCTCAAGGTTGGTGGCAATGCACGATGCATCGGAGACCATCCAGGTGCAATTAACCATAGGCAAAACTGCTCTGCAATTTGTAGCATGTTACAGGCCACCCTCTCAAACTCAGGAAACTCACATAGCCTTCCTGAAAATACTGGAGGGGATAAATGTATCTCCAAACACCATCATACTAGGTGACTTCAACTACCCTAATATAGACTGGGATCACTACTCAAGCCCAAAAACACACGTCCAAAGATTCCTGGAGTTCATAAACTCAAATGCCATGGAACAACTAGTCACCATCCCCATAAGAGGTGAAAACATACTTGACCTCATCATCACGAACATGGGATCACAATGTTCAACACTGGAAGTATACCCCTCACTGGTGAGATCAGATCATAAACTAATCTCACTGGAGGTCCTCATCCCGCCCCCACCTGAGATAAAAAAGACCACAGTGAAGAACTTCTCAAAAGCTGACTTCACACTTCTAAAGACTAGTGTGGTCTCCTTTAAGGCCCCCGAGCCGGCGGTAAACATTAACCAAGCCGCTGAATCACTTACAAACGCCTTCTACCAGCACCTACAGGACTGCATGGATCAGGCAATCCCAAACAAAACAAAGACTCTTTGTACCAAAGGCAAGCATTCAGTCTGGTGGACCCCAGCCATAAACAAGCTCTACAACAAAAGGAGGAAGCTACTACAAGATAGAGCAAAATCCTTAAAAGGTAAGACACCTTTGATCACTATAAGTAAAAAACTAAGAGCTCTCATAAAATCATCCAAGGCAAATTTTGAGAGAAAAATTGCTAATGACTCAAAAGACAATCATAAGGCCTTCTCTAGCTATGTTAGAAACCTGCGAGGAAACTCCCAGATATGCTCAGAATTAGTTCAAAATGATGTGAAAATTACTGAACCTACAGACATTGCCAATATACTGGCTGACAGGTTCAGTGCAAACTTCTCCCCCCCTCCCCCCCAAAAGGAGATATATCTATACCAGAGGATTGTAGCCCCCCAAACATCTCTAACGCCCAGGTGAGAACTGCTCTTTCTAAGGCGAAAAACACAGCATCTATGGGACCGGATGGTGTCCCCAGCTGTGTGCTCCATGAACTCAATGAGGAATTAAGCCCGCAGTTAGGACAGTTGTTTAATATTAGCCTCACCTCAGGATATGTACCCAAGGAGTGGTGCACGGCAACTGTGATCCCACTTCACAAAGGCGGTGCCTCCACCGACCCTGGAAATTACCGTCCCATCAGCTTGACAAGCCTGATCTGCAAAGCCATGGAGAGGATCATAATGGAACTCATAAATAACGACATAGGGAACTTGCAGACTTTGGATCCAACCCAGTTTGGCTCTGTCAAAGGCAGATCATGCCTTTTAAACTTGGTCGACTTTTTCGAAACAGTCACCAAGGCCATTGATGAGGGAAAGGCAGTCCATACAGCCTACCTCGACCTGGCAAAGGCTTTCGACACAATACCCCACTCAGGTATCATCGAAAAACTCATCAGCTTAAATGTAAACCCATACATCACAAGATGGGTTGCAAACTGGCTAAGTGACAGAACCCACAGGGTCAAAGTTGCTGGCGCCATGTCAGACTCAAAGCCTGTCACAAGTGGGGTCCCACAAGGCTCAGTCCTGGGCCCACTCTTGTTCAGCATCTACTTTTCTGAAGTACAAGCAAACACAGGAGGGTTATGGCTGGCAAAGTTTGCAGATGACTGCAAACTGGGCGCCATAGTCGAAAACACATCTGACACAGATATCCTTCAGAAGGGTCTCACAGAAATGGATAACTGGTGCCAGAGCCACGGCCTAAAGTTAATTGCCAAGAAATGCATAGTCATACCCTTCAGGAAAAACAAGGTTACCCCTAGCTACCATATAGGTGGCAATCCACTGAGCACAGAAGAAGTTATCAGAGATCTGGGGACTCAGGTTGACAGTAACCTATCGTTTGACACTCACGTTGCTAAAGTAGTTAGGAAGAACTTCTACATTGCCCACCTGATCATGAAGGGATTCACATCTAGATCAAGGGAGGTCATCGTCCCCCTGTACTCATCACTCATCAGACCAATGATTGAGTACAATGCTCCATTCGGAATGTATCTGACCCGACACCTGCAGCAGCTGGAAAGGCCCCAAAAGTTCCTCACCAAAAGGATAAGGGGTCTCAAAAATATGTCTTATGCTGCCCGACTGAAAGAACTTCAGCTCTATTCAGTTGCTTACCGCCTGCTCAGAGGTGACCTGTGCCTGACATACAAGGCCATGTCAAACCCAGATTTGATGAACATGCTTCACCTCAAAAAATCTAGATCCCTCAGAACTACAAGGGCGGGAGACTTAAACCTTGACATGGTCATTAATAGGACATGCTGGAGGGACAGATTCATCACCCAAAGACTCCCTATACTGTGGAACAAAATCCCGGTACATGTGAGGCAGAGCACCTCGCTGGCCATGTTCAAGAGAAATCTTGACCAATGGATGGGAGATCGCAGATATACCCCAGGGATTACCTCAGTGTCTCTGTTTGACAGAGGCACAGCAAAACAATGGGCATAGTTTTCTTCAAACTAAAGGGGTGGCAAAAGCCACAAAAACTCTGGGCTAGGCTTATAAATGCCCTTGGGCAGATAGCCTAGTACTGACCTATGAACCTATGAACCTATAGGCTCATAGGTATGTACTAGGCTAATGGCCTTGGAGCCTTTACAAGCCTTGCCCATAGAATTGCCCTGGCAACATGCCGCCCAATGTTAATTCCCAGTGCCTCTATCAAGTAGAGCCACTGGAGTGATCACTGGGGGTGAACCTTCGATTATCCATCCACTCATCAAGATTTTTCTTGAAGAGGGACAGCAAGTTGCTCTGCTTGACATGTATGGGAAGACTATTCCAGAGCATGGGCTGTCTTTGGTTGAGAAACCTGTCCCTCCAGCATGTTCTGTTGATTGTGGTAATGAGGTTGAGGTCTCTGGAGCGTGTGGTGTGGAGGAATTGGGATTTCTTTAGATGTAGCATTTCTAAAAGAGCTGGGTCAGACATGGCTTTGTAAGTCAAGCAGAGATCGCCTCTAAGTAGGCAATATGAGACAGAGAATAGCTGGAGTCTTTTGAGTCTGTCCATGTAGGACATGTGTTTAATGCCTAGGATCCTCTTTGTGAGGTACTTCTGTGGCCCCTCCAGCTGTTGCAGGTGTCTAGTGAGGTACATGCCAAATGGAGCATTATACTCGATGACTGGTCTAATGAGGGAAGAGTAGAGAGAGAGAGAGACAATGACCTCTTTCTTTCTGGATACAAAACTCTTGGTAATGAGATATGCCACATAGAAGGACTTTCTGACCACAGTGGCAATGTGGTAGTTGAAGGAGAGGTTGCTGACAACCTGCATCCCCAGATCTCTTATAATGCCTTCAGTGTTCAGTGGGATCCCGTCAATGTGGTAATTATTGGGAACTGAGTTTTTACCAAAGGGGGTGATGATGCACTTTTTGGCATTAAGCTTAAGGCCCACAGTTCTAACACCAGTCATTGGTCTCAGTGAGGCCTTTCTGTAGGATGTCTGCATCACTTGGGGAGTTAATAATGGCTCCCAGCTTGCAGTTGTCTGTGAACTTGGACAGTCAGAGTCCCTTTGTGTTGGCCTGGACTTCTGAGAAGTAGATGCTGAACAGGAGAGGACCCAAGACCAATCCCTGTGGGACTCCACTCTTGACTGGTTGGCAGTGTGACTTGGAGTCTGCTACTTTCACACTGTGTGTTCTATCTGTGAGCCAATTTGCAACCCACCTAGTGATACAGGGGTTGATGACTAGTTTGGTGAGTTTATCAATAATTCCCGAGTGAGGAATGGTATCAAAGGCCTTGGCCAGATTGAGGTAAGCTATATGCACTGCCTTACCTTCATCCACAGCCCTGGTGACTGACTCAAAGAAGTCAACCAGGTTGAGCAGGCATAATCTCCCTTTCACAAAGCCAAATTGAGTGGGGTCTAGAGTTTTGAGATTTCCTATATCTTTGTTAATCAGGTCCATGATGATGCTCTACATAGCTTTACATATCAGGCTCATCAGGCTAATGGGGCGATAATTCCCAGGGTCTGTAGTTGCTCCCCCTTTATGGAGAGGGATGACTGCAGCAGTGCACCATTCGGTAGGGACAAAGCCTGAGGTGAGGCTGTGACTGAACAGGGCACACAGATGTGGTGGATGTTTGCTCTGTAGTTTATGTAGAACACAGCCAGGGATATTATCAGGTCCCATGGAAGCTGTATTCTTGGCTTTGGAAAATGTAGCTTTAACCTGTGCTGCAGTAATGCTGGGCGCTTAGCATTCTTCTGGTATTGTGATTGGTCCTTTGGGGGGAGAGAGGGCTAAACCTGGTACTGAATTTGTTGGCCAGTATATAGGCAATATCTGTTGGCTCAGAATTGGAGGTACCCTTGTGCAGTAACTCAGAGCAAATCTGGGTATTACCATGGAGGATCTTGACATAACTATAGAAGGCTTTGTGATTGTTTTTAGTGTCTCACACAATTCTGTCTTCATCGCTGGCTTTGGAGGATTTGATGAGGGACCTCAACTTTTTGTTGAGGCTAATAAGGGAGTTTTTCCAGTCTTGGGACTTCACCTTTTTCTTCAACAGTTTCTTCCTTCTGTTGTAGAGTTTATTAATGGCAGGGAGCCACCAGATTGGCTACCTTTATTTGGATGAGAGCATCTTGGTTCTGTTGGGTATGACTAGTTCCATGCATGTATGTACATGTTTGTACAGTCATTGGTGTATGATTTGGCAGTCATGCAGCTAGTTTCCATTGGCATTGATGCCGTGTAGCTAGCCAGCTGTGCTTTTAGGAGCCCAAAGTCAGCTTTAAAGAAAGTTTTCAACCTGGTTACCTTTGCGGGGGGGGGGGGGAGATGTGGATTTTCATGGGGATTAGTTTATGATCAGATCTGACCAGGGAGGGATTGACTATTGTTGTAGAGCAATGGTCACCCATGTCAGTAATTAGCAGGTCAAGGATGTTGCTTCCTCTAGTGGGAGTCAGAATAAGCTGGTCTAGGGCATTGAAATTGATGAATTCCAACAAGCATTGGGCCAGTGTATTGGTGCTTGAGTAGTTTTCCCAGTTGATGGAGGGGTAGTTGAAGTCTCCTATTATGAGAGTGTTGGGTTGGACCTTGATAGAGTCCAGGGTACTTAGGAATGTGTAGTGAGAGTCTAGGGACATGGTTGGGGACCTATAGCAGGCTATTGCCTGGATCACTGTCTTACCCAATGTTAGTTGTACCTGAAGTATCTCAGATTCGTTATGCTGGGATACTAGTCTGGAGGTGTGCATATCCTTTATGAATATGGAGACACCACCACCACCATTGTATCTATGGTACATGTTTTGGAGCTGAAAGGTGTGTAATGAGTTATAGCCTGGTAGTGCAGGGGTGCTTTCTGCTGCTTTAAACCAGGTCTCCATTACAGCACAAATGTTGATGTTCTCCATTTTGAGGAGTGATTCAAGTGAGTGCATCTTGAGATTTAGACTTCTAGTGTTGAGCAGCATGACCCTCAGATTGCATTTATTTATAGCTGTTACAGTGGTACTTTGGTCTTTGGAACACCACCTAAAATAGGCACTATAGGGGTGGCAAGAGCCTTAGCCAGTGCCTGGAAGCCCAGGGGCGACAGATGCAGGCCATCTCTGGGAAAGCATCAAGGCCTGTCAATCATGTCATCCCAAGCAGACAGATACTGGATCCCCTTAGAATGATACTAGAAACTTAGTCAGTTGTTGAAGTCAATCATTTTTTGTTTGTACTGTGGTATCATTCTGGGTGATGGTAGGATACTGCTCAGGGCAAGTGTCATACCTGCCTGGGCCACATAATCCAAGAGCATCACCTTGTCTCTTTTCATGTAGTCCAGGGAGGTGCATCTCAGGTCATTCACACCCACATGTACAATGACAGAGTCATACTTGTACTTGTGGAGTGAGTTAACTGCGTGTGCTATGTGTCAGATTTTTGCACCTGATAGACAGCTGACTGTTACCTTCTTCTTATTCAATCTAGTGAGTGGGACATCTGTGTGCCTCACTATTGTGTCACCTATGATTAGTGTATTGGGCAAGGTGTTTAGCCTTAGGGGCTTAGGTTGAGGGGCACACTGTGGAGGTGAGCTATGTATCCTGTGGTTTGTGCTGTGTTGTGGTGGGCAAGTGCGTTTCTGTCTCTGCTGTTTGGGTGAATTTCTATTGAGCGCCTCCACAAAGGTGGGTGTGTGGTTTGTGTTTCTATGTGAGAGCTGTGATGGTGGGTTTTCTGGAGGGCTATGTGTTCCATGTGGTGTTGTGCAGGTGTTGATATTCTCCTCTTGACCAGCTAGTCCGGTCTTGGCTGGAGAGTGCGTAGCTTCCAATTTGGTGATATAAGTGCATCTCTCACAGATCTGAGTGTTGGGAGGTAAGAAGAAAGGGTTGTCTGTGTACATGAGGCAGTTGCTACACTGCCTCAGAATGCCCAAGTGCACCAGGTTAATAGGAGAAAGCACAGAGAACTGCCCTTTAATCATGCCAGGAGGGGTGGTCATAACTACTAAGTACTGGAGCTATTTCCATGAAGAATGACTAGTGCTGATGGCACTTAGGTATGTTACAATAATTGCTACAAAAACCTGTTGAAGTGCAAAGTGATTAAGCTATTTGAAGTGCAAGAGAAAGAACTAACAAGATCTAAGGGAAAAAACTGAAGAGCAGACTTTCTGGCACCAGTAATAGTTTACCTCAGCTTGTCGCCGCTGCACAGAACTTAAACAAGCAAAAACCCAAGCAAACGCAGGCTTTTAAACCAGAAAGATGAAAGGGATGGAAAAACTGACAAAATGTCCAATAAACTACAATTTCTGGGCCAGAAACCACTCCTCTTGTGGTGGATAGGCTACCTAGTGTTTACCAATCCCACTGATAAGCTAGAAGGCTTCTCTCCAACACAGAAATGCTTGGGAAGTCTCAGAAGCTTACAAACAGTCCTGGATACAGGAAATCTGTATCTGGACTGGCCTAGTTACAGGAAAGGTGGGAAACAAGCTTAGAACTTTTTTTGTTTGTTTTTTATAGAAAAGCAGCTAAAACAGCAGTAAAAACAATTCAAATGCATTGCACGCTAGCACACTTGAGTGTGTAGCAATATTAAAGCATATACAATTTAAATAAATGCAATTAAATTAAAAAATGACTAAAAACAAGTGCAGAAAGCAGTAAATTATGAAAAAATCAAAATGGAGGTACTTAGAGTATCTCTTTCTCCTTCTTGATGCTCTTGCAGTCTGCAGGACGCCAAAACTGGATCCGTGGAGCTTAAACAAGTGCAAATCATGCAAACACGGGCTTTTAAACCAGAATTTTGAAAGAGATGAAAAAACTGCCCAAACGGCCAATAAACTACAATTTCCGGATGAGAAACTACGCCTCTTGTGGTAGATAGGCTACCTAGTGCTTACCACTCCCACTGATAAACTAGAAGGCTTCCCTTCAACACAGAAAGGCTTGAGTGGGCTGTGAAGCTTACAAACAGTCCTGGATACAGCAACTCTGTATCTGGACTAGACTAGTTATAAGAAAGGTGGCGGGGAACAACCTTAGAACCTTTTTTTGTTTGTTTGTTTATTTACAGAAAAACAGCTAAAACAGCAGTATAACAATTCAAATGCAGTGTAAGCTGGCACAATTGAGTGTGTAGCAATATTAAAGCAAATACATTTTAAATAAATGCAATTCAATTAAAAAACAACTAAAAACAAGTGCAGAAAGCAGTAAATTAGGAAAGAATCAAAATGGAGGCACGTAGAGTATCAGCTAACAATGCCAGCAGATATATAAGTATTTCAGTCAAGCAAAAATTAAGACAGTGCAGAACTCTGAACAGTTAAAAAGTGCCACAAAATATGCTTATCAGCTCTATATTTCCAGATTGAGAAGCACACACAGTCAGAACACAAGGAGATTCTAGCAATGGTATGCAGGACTTTATGGAGAAAAGGTTTTGTTAAGAGTTTGTCCACAAGAGTGCAGACTACAAGAACATTCTTAAATGTAAAGTAACTCACCTGAAGCACAAGTGTTAACACCAAAGTTTAAAATGCTTAGAATGACAGATAAATTTAATTAAGCTACTAACAAGCAGTATTAAATGCAGCAGAATAAAAGCACTCGAACACTTAATAGCACTCAGGAAAACTAAGGTAATAAAGTATGAAGAACACAATTACAGTAAAAGCAGATGACTAAAGTGTACATTTTTAAAGTGGAGAGGGAAGAAACAGAAGTGTTCAAAGTCAAAGAAGCAAGAGGGTAGTCCTGCCCAAATAATCTCACTGCACTATGTTGCGTGATCAAATGAGATTGGACTGGGAGCAGTTACCAAGATTAGATTTACAGCTGGGGTGGGCAAATACAAAGCCACCAAGTTTAAGACTACAAGAACACTTGGGATGGAGGGCGGGAAAAAACAATGCAGACAACAACAAAGGACAGAAACAATACAGCAAATATATAAATAAAGCAAATATATAAATACAGCACAGTGCAAACTGAGTTGTAAGAAGTGTACTAATCAGTTTGAAATATCAGATGGGAAAGATTCCAACTCTGCTCACAGTCAGGAGAATTTAGCTCTCTGCTACATCAGCTCTGCACATATTTGCCATGTTAACTTGATCTGTATTATTTTTAAAATAATATATGCAATATATGCATATTGCAAGGATTATTTGTTAAAATTCACAATCCTGTTGTTGATTTTGAAAGATCTATAGCTAATATAATGGTAAACGTATATTTAATTATAATAAAGAATGCATGACACATATAATGATTCTAGTAATTTGTTTTTTTTTCACCCTACCCCCTTGCCTCTCTCTTTTATATGTGTGATCACACCATTTTGATGTCATACTTTTCTGGCAAAAAACAAAATGATTTTCAGCACACGGAGATAGGCTAGCCACTGCAGCTTTGCCTGCCAACCCTTCACTGGTTGCAGCACCATCACTAAGCACATCTGAGATGCTACCTGGCAGTACTGCCTATGCAGCCCCTGCACTACCTGGCCCATCAACATTAGGTAGCATTGCCCCAGCAGCTGGTGCACTGGTACCCTCTGGGAGTATTGGTGGAATATTGATGGAGGTAGGGATTATGTCACCCACCAGGAGCTGCCAGGGATGATGTGTGAGGTCTTAAGAAGTAGCACTGGTACATGCCTCAGCCATCTGCTTGTGGGAATGCAGATAAAAGCCAAATGTCAAGCAGTCCAACAGGAAGCTGAGGTAGGGGACAGTAGTGACAGTTCTGAGGGTAAGGACTATATTCACTATCCCTACACTTGAGAGAAATGTGCCTCTGATGTCCCCTACCCATCCCCAGTCATGGTGTCCTTCAAACTTTTGTGTCCATCACCATCTCTGTGTCTGTCTTGTTTGTCCTGTTTTTCTGCACCTGCTTCCTCACCTACCCCACCTGCCTGACCCTAACATTCCAAGTCCCTTCCCAACATTCATCTCTTTTTGAAATCCAAAAAAACAGGCACTTGTCCCACAAAAAAATGTTTGTACTAGAAGATGTCATCAGTGTCTGGTGAGAAGAAGATGTTAGTAGTAGTGTACCACATGCAGCTCTAAAATAGTCTCCAGAATGAGAGCTAGCTGGGCACAAACACAAGTTGACTGCAGTGAGATTAGAACCCCTGCCTAACTAGTTACACAAGGTAGAGAACGCAGTACTTAATTCAAGCACCATGACACAGATCTGACTTTTATACTCTTGCAGAACACTTTATAGTAGATTACATCATTAGTGCATGCTGGGGAAATGATGTTGGGAGGGCTGTATGAACTTGCTGTCATGTACAACCGTGAAACTTTTTTTCTCAGTGAGACCTAAGTGATTTCAGTAGGGCATAGACTCATGCTCTTCAGACTATGCACACACACACACACACACACACACACACACACACACACACACACACACACACACACACACACACACACACACACGCACACACACACACACAAACACACACGTTGACTGCAGTGAAATTAGAAGCCCTACTTTATTAGTTACACAAGCTAGGTAGGGATTCTAATCTCACTGCGGTCAACTTGTGTGTGTGCTTGTGTTCAGTTAGCTATAATACAGTATGAGACATGCCTACTAACGCTTTCTTCTCACCAGACACTGCTGATGTTATCTGCTGTAAAGTTATGCCTGAGAGTATGAAAGTCAGACTAGTACTGTGGTGCTTGCATTAAGTACTGTGATGTGTAGTTAGCATACATAGCTAGCTAAGGGTTCTAATCTCCTTGCAGTCAACTCATGCATTTGTGTTTGGTTAACTCTCATTCTGAAGACCATTCTAGAGCAGCATGTGAAACACTACTACTAACATCTTCTTTTCTCCAGACACTGATGACATCATCTAGTGCAAAGTGTTGTCTGGCAGTATGAAAGTCAGATTTGTGCTGTGGCACTTGCATTAAGTACTGTGTTATGTAGCTAGTGTAGATAACTAGGTAGGGATTCTATTCTCACTGTAGTCAGTTTGTGTGTATGTTTATTCTACTATCAGTCTAGAGACAATTTTAAAACCACATGTGAGACTACAGCTATGTCATGCACTCCTGCCCACTTCTTATTATCAACATACACTTATGATGTGATCCTTTCTAAACTTCACTCTGAGAGTCTTACAGGCAGATATCTCTGTTGGCATGAACATTAACTACTGTATTCTGTAGCTTGTGTAGCTAGATAGTTTGTTCTCACAACAGACTGTGTGTGTGTGTGTGTGTGTGTGTGTGTGTGCGTGTGTGTGTGTGTGTGTGTGTGTGTGTGTGTGTATGTGTGTGTGTGTGTGTGTGTGTGTGCGCTTGCATGCATGCATGTGTGTGTGTGTGTGTGTGTGTGTGTGTGTGTGTGTGTGTGTGCCTGTGATCATTCAAATATGAGTGTCTAGATAATTTTACAGCAAGATCTGAATCCACAGCTATGTGACACACTTCACACAACATGTTCTTCTCAGCATACACTGTAGCTGTAATCATCTATAAAGTGTACTTTGACAATTTAAAGTCAGAAATATGTGGTGGTGCTACTGTTGCATCTTATGAAATCCAATTTTTATACCTACACAGGCCTAATGTTCAAATCTGACCTCATTCAACTGCTGTGTGTGTGTGTGGTTGGTGGTATATTTCTGCCAGTATATGATCGTTTAAATCTTTTTTCATTTGAATCCCACTCAGGAGAACTGTTAACATAGCCCTGTGAATCCAAGATTCCCTAATTCCCTCTGCTAACATAACATGCTTTCTGCGGAGCCATGGATGATGTCATCTCATAGTTGTATACATACATCGTGAAACACAGCCCTTCCAGGACCCTCTGCAAGCCATCTGCAGACCACTGAATGTGAATTGCTAATTCTGTCATGGGATGGTATGCATGTCACATATAAACAGAGACAGTATGTAATACGATCCCACACATATGCACATAACCCTACTATCTACCATCATATAGATATAGTGATTTTGGTTTAATTTCTATAATAATGGCTAGACTTTTATGTGATGTTGGCCATTAGCTAGTAATGTCCCATGATCCTATGAAAATTGCACATGTCAATGTTGCTGTCATCCACATGTGCTGTGGTGAGCTGTGGCTGTATGGCAGCCCTATAACAGTGTATTCCAATATGTGATCTGAGGTAATATATTGACGGGCACTGCTGCCATTTTATTACATGTTCATTCTATAAGAGCTGTAGTAATATGCCTCTTGATGACTTCTGACATGGGATGATGCTATGTATATTGTTGCCTTAGTAAGGCACGTGTTCTTGTAGTGGAGAGTATTAACATTCTATACATTTCTCATTTAAGCATTACAGTGACACTTGCATTATAGCACATGTGCATGTGTATTGCTACCATCAAGAAATGCTATGTGACATACAGCAATATTACATCATACTGATTACATGGGCACATATGCCTTGTTTCATCTGCACATTGTAATGCTGTTATATACACAAACATATAACTAGGTCAGATTCACTTGCAGTCTTGGGGAATTCATTGTTATTCACAAAGATTATCCAGGTGTTGCCCAGCAACATTGTGTGACTGTCAGCATTTGTGCTATTAACTGTTCTGCATACATCACATCCACCTCATTTGTAATGTGCCCCTATATGGAATCAGAGCCCTCACACACACCTTTCCAATGATAAATATATATGCATGTGATGTGTAACTGATGTAAGGATGTGAACTAGGTAGAGTTGCATGAGTGTGTTAACAGTTCCACTGTGTGTCATGTGATGCATACCCAAGGTTGTATTTGGCTGTGTTGTCACAATTTTTTTAAGTAATTCCAAAATCTTTATGGAAACACACAGCTATGCACACAGATGTTTGTGGATGGCACTACCAAAACTCAACTGGAGGCAATAGATAATAGACAACCTGCCAACTGACAGATTTGGATCAAACATCATGGGTCTACTTTAATTAACCAAAACCTGATTCCAGCGAATGCATATCCATCGACACATATATATCGAACTGCGAAATGAGCGAACACACAAAACCGCAAAACTCAAAATACCGATTTGTCATACTAGGCCAACCCCACCGCCTGAAACACACTGCCCACTCAAACAAAATAAATAAACCACAGACATACACCAACCAAAACCCTACTTCTAACCCTACACTAAACCCCACATACACCACTATCTATGAACTCTCCTTAACCCCTCCCTAACCCTAAGGTCCGTAACTACCGCACACTTACCCTACGGAGCTATACCCAAACAAAATAAATCACACACGTACACTAACCAAACCCCTACCTCAAACCCTACACTAAACGTTAAATACATTACCCATATTACATTTCCTATCTATGCACTTACCTTAACCCGCACTCTAATGTCCGTAACTATTGCACAATTACCTTACGGATCTGTAGCTTAGCCGGGCCAACCAAAACACTTCCACATTTCGAATTTCGCAGTAATTCCGCGGTTTTGTGAGTTTGCTTATTTCGCGATTCAATGCATTTGTGCCGTTGGATTTGCATTCACTGGAATCAGCTTTCGGTTAATTAAAGTAGACCCAACTTCATCCCCCCTTACCTCACTGCTCATCTCCCAATGTATACATGCAAACATTATTCAGCATATTTTCACAAGACAGCAGCTCATCTGTGCACTCTGTAAGACTAAAAACTTCACATCAATGAGCCCTGACAACATCTCAAGTTGCCTTATCAATAAATTAAAACATGACCTAGAGGACACATTTGGATCCCTACTTATCAGCAGCCTCCAGACAGGCTATTTTCAGGCAGAATGGTGGACAGCAGCAATCATCTGTTTGAACAAGGTAGGACTATCACCTGACACAGGTAATTATAGACCCATAAGCTTGATTAGCCTCATCTGTAAGCCAATGGAATGAATCATTATGGAACTTATCAACAAGAACATAGGTAATCTACTGACTGTGTAACCAACACATTTTTCTTTGTTAAGTCTAGCTCATGTTTGTTAAATCTTGTTTACTTCTTCAAGAAGGTCACCAAGGCCATGGATGAAGGACACCTAATTTGACTTGGCTACAGCATTTGACACAACTCCACACTCAGGTATTATGGAGAAACTGTCTCAACTGACCATAAATCATTACATCACCAAGTGTGTAGTACAATGGATCACCAACAGGACACATGCTGTCAAAGTGTATGAATTCACCTCTAGCAAGAGGCCACTGAACAGTGCAGTACAACCGGGTTCTGTACTAGGCCCTTTCCTGTTCAGTATTTAATTCACAGAAGTCAAGGCAAACTTAGACAACCTTTGTCCAACCTAATTTGCAGATGACTGCAAATTGTGGACACTCCTTGATTTTAGTAATGGTATTGATGTACTGCAGAAAGTATTAACTCACATAAATGATTGGTGCCAGAGCCATTGAGACACACTAAAATGTCCAAAAATGCCTAATTATTCAATTTTTTAAAGGAAATACCCAAGCTAATTACAATAGAGGCAGTGCACCCCAATGAGAGGATCCAGTGGTATGTGATCCAGGTACTCAGACAGATAGTAATTGGAAGATGGAACAGCATGTAACTGCAGTGGTGACAAATCCGTTCTTTGGGGCACAACTCATAAGTATGGGCATGCCATCCAGCTTAAAGGACATTATAATTCCATTGTACTAATTGAGAACAATGCACTATTTTGCATGCAACTCACCACACATCTGCAACAGCTGGAGCAACACCAGACATTTTGCACATGGAAGATACAAGGTGTAAAAGACAAGTCCTATGTGGAAGGACAGAAAGCCATGTTACTGAATTCTGTCCCATACAGACTACTAAGGGACAATTTATGTCTGCCCTACAGGGCACTTACAATCCACTCTGATGGAAATGTTACACATTGTTAAAACAAACTGCACGACGGTCACTTGTTCCAAGGATGTTAACCTAGCCTCAGACATAATAAATCATGTTGTAGAGATAGAAGTGTCTCTCAGACACTACAGCTTCTCTGGAACAAGCTTCCCATTCCCATAAAGAAAAGGCCTTTCCTGACCTTATTCAAGTGCAATCTACATCCATGGATGGTTAATGGTAGTTGTAGTCATGGTGTTACGCTCATGTCCCTCATGGATACAGGTAGCTGGTCATAGATAACATAGCATAGGCTCATAACTGTGTGAACTTTTTTGATGTAGCTATTTAAAATTGTGAAACTGATGTTAAATATGGATATGATTTTATGTCATCTTGGAACATTAGCTTAGTACTCTCCTATGAAACTATCAACATTTGAACTCCATTTGTACCCTAGGTACAGCTATAGTACAGCATTACAGATGTAACAGTACATCACATATCACATTAGTATTAACATGCATATATGTCAGAATTTCATGGCAGTTTAACATTTTCACTGGCAATGTCAGGGGGACTGTGATCTCATGGTACATGTCTTGAGGTTTGGCATGTTCTTATACAGTGTGCTCCTTGTATTGTTTGTTATGTGAACAATATCACCGTCACAGCTTCCTCGCTCATGGACACTTGACTTTGCACTGCTGTAGTTTCTGTGCACATGGCCATAGTTGATGCATTGCCATTAGTCTCACATAGTGCTGTACCATTCATTACAATACACCACAACTTAATTCACTCATCAACTGCAGATGCTTCAGACAATATCCACCGCTATTACATGTGGCACATGCATAAAATAACCAGCTGTATGTAGGGAATCCACTCATAATAGTGTGTTGTTTGAAAGTGTTGTTATCCTTATGGCTGATACCTATGTCAACCAGGGCTGTTTTAGTCAAGTGTATTACAAGCTTGCACATATCTTATTGACCATTAGGAACTATTCTTTGGTATGCATACTTATTAGGAGTCGGCAGTGCAGACTTCCCTTCAAGGTGTTGTACAAAATGCATGTGTGGTAAGTATTTCTGTGTTGCATCCAGTAAATATACAGATCATTGACAACATTTTTGGCATGGGCTCGATTCTTGCACTTGCAGCTTGTGGCTTATGTGTCACGCAAACCTCTCAAATGGCCAGGGTTCTTCTTGCATTCAACTTCAGGTGTAACACTGTCCCACATAACCCCTCCAAAGACAGTTTATTTTTGGAAAATGGGTGTTGACATCCCCTAATAGAATACTGGCAATTATAGTTGTACACATCTGTTCCTGCAGAACATGTATACTAATTTAAACTACATACTCTGGCAATATCACAGATGAATGTTTGTAATATTTTAAAATAGTTTTTGACTGTGCCTGCTTCTGTCAACAGTTGTCCATGAGTCTGTTGCTTATTTCTCCATGATTGTTTGTGAGGTATGCTCACATTTCAATCATATTCAGGCAATTAATTTTGTAGATTTTCACAACATGCACATGCACCCTACTGTATATAACATCATTGCTAAATGTCCTCTTCAGTGATGCTTATATCACAACCATTCATCTACATTGACATGTACCGTTGTGTGACAGTCACATATATACTCTCATGTGTGTGATATGAATATACCTGCACTGGAGGTGTAAACAGTAGTATGTACATTCCCCTATTTTACATACCCAGGTCCTCTTTCTTCATTCTTTTCATTTATGTCTGTGACCATTTTAATCAGCACACATGCCCTGCCAAGTGTATGTATGTAGAATTTGTATTTGCATTTGCTGATCACCCCATCCAATATTTCATTCTGCAAAAACTTGTTGTACTGTACAGTGCACTGAGTACACTTTTCTATAATGTGTTCCTGCTGTAGTCATTGCAGTAATTTCACCCCTGGCAGTCATTGTAGCTGTCCACACAATCCTGCAGAACAAGTTTGCCTGTAGGCAAACTTGTATGCATGTTCCCTCTACGTTTGTGCTCCTCTGCATGTTTTCCTGTCCGGCAACACTGCTGCTGGCCATGAAACCTTGCTTGTCATCATATAAGCATGATGCATGGCGTGAAAATGCAGTTAGCAGTGCTGCTCATCTTACAAACATGTAAAATCCATGTAGCACACTCTGTGTGCTTTGCGTTAAGCCTACATGGAGTAGGGGCTTTGTCAGAGAGAGAGAGAGAGAGAGAGAGAGAGAGAGAGACTGTGGCTGCTATAGTAGAGAGAACAGCACTTGTTGAGAGAGAATATGGGGTCTTGGAGACCAGAGACTACCTCTGACTAACATACAGGTTGGGCCTGGCCTGTGATGAGAAATATACAGTCTAAAAAGAGTCTATATCATAAAGCAGTAGAGGGTTTGGTTTTGTTATGGTCCAAGTTATCATGAAAAGACTGAGTTGAGCACATGAACTTTTATTCTGTTTTGAAAACTTGCATTATTGATATAGAAAACATTCAAGGTATGAGTGGAGATATTAAATACTTTATTTAAAAAAAAAGTAAAGCTGACTGTTGTTTCAAAGCATTCTGTGGTAAGTTTTTTCCCACGGGGAAAAAATAGAACAAAAAGGCTTTTCTGTCATATAGTGTGGATTGTTTTCTGCAATGTCAGATACTAGAGTCATTCATGGAGTTCTGCAGTGAGCTGTACTTGTCTTATTAAATGAAAGGTAATAGTGTAATCGTGGAGTTCTGCAGTGAGCTGTACTTCTCTTATTAAATGAAAGGTAATAGTGTAATCGTGGAGTTCTGCAGTGAGCTGTACTTGTCTTATTAAATGAAAGGTAATAGTGTAATCGTGGAGTTCTGCAGTGAGCTGTAGTTCTCTTATTAAATGAAAGGTAATAGTGTGGTCATGGAGTTCCACAGTGAGCTGTACTTCTCTTATTAAATGAAAGGTAATAGTGTGGTCATGGAGTTCCACAGTGAGCTGTACTTCTCTTATTAAATGAAAGGTAATAGTGTGGTCATGGAGTTCCACAGTGAGCTGTACTTCTCTTATTAAATGAAAGGTAATAGTGTAATCGTGGAGTTCTGCAGTGAGCTGTACTTCTCTTATTAAATGAAAGGTAATAGTGTGGTCATGGAGTTCCACAGTGAGCTGTACTTCTCTTATTAAATGAAAGGTAATAGTGTGGTCATGGAGTTCCACAGTGAGCTGTACTTCTCTTATTAAATGAAAGGTAATAGTGTAATTGTGGAGTTCTGCAGTGAGCTGTACTTCTCTTATTAAATGAAGGGTAACAGTGTGATCATGGAGTTCCATGGTGAGCTGTACTTCTCTTATTAAATGAAAGGTAATGGTGTGATCATGGAGTTCCACAGAGCTGTTCATCTCTTATTAAATGAAAGGTAACAGTGTGGTCATGGAGTTCCACGGTGAGCTGTACTTCTCTTATTAAATAAAAGGTAATAGTGTGGTAATGGAGTTCCACAGTGAGCTGTACATCACTTAGTAAATGAAAGGTAATAGTGTAATCATAGGTTCATAGGTTCATAGGTTCATAGGTTCATAGGTAGGTACTAGGCTATCTGCCCGAAGGCATTTATAAGCCTAGCCAGAATGTGTTGGCTTTTGCCACCCCCTTAGATTAGTTCCCTGTGCCTCTGTCCAGCAGATCCACTGAAGTGATCCCCGAGTTAAACTTTCTGTTTCCCATCCACTCGTCAAGATTTCTTTTGAAGAGTGTTAGTGAGGAGCTCTGCCTAATATAGATTGGGATCTTGTTCCAAAGCATGAAAAGTCTCTGGGACAGGAATCTATCCCTCCAGCACATCCTATTTATTGTTGTGGTGAGGTTTAGATCCCTAGACCGTGTGGCTCGCGGGGATAAGGTTTTCTTTAGGTGGAGCATGTCCATCAGTTCTGGGTTGGACATGGCTTTGTATGTCAGGCAGAGATCACCTCTGAGTAGGCGGTATGCAACCGAGTACAGCTGTAATTCCTTCAGTCAAGCTGCATAGGGCATCTGTTTGAGGCCAGTGATCCTTTTGGTGAGGTACTTCTGTGGTCTTTCCAGCTGTTGCAGGTGTCTTGTAAGGTACATCCCAAATGGGGCATTGTACTCTATGATGGGTCTGATGAGTGATGAGTAGAGGGGCACAATGACCTCTTTTGATCTGGATGCGAACCCTTTTGTGATTAGGTGGGCCATGTAGAAGGATTTTCTAACCACTTTGGCAATGTGATTATCAAAGGTGAGATTACTATCTACTTGGGTCTCCAGATCCCTTATTACGTCTTCCGTATTTAGGGGACTGTCACCTATGTGGTAGTTTGTGGATACTTTGTTTTTTCCAAAGGGGATGACCATGCACTTTTTGGCATTTAGCTTGAGGCCATGATTTTGACACCAGGTATCCGTCTCAGTGAGACCCTTCTGAAGGAATTCTGTGTTAACCGGAGAGTCAATTATAGTCCCTAGTTTGCAGTCATCTGCGAACTTGGTCAGCCATAGTCCTCCTGTGCTTGCCTGTACCTCTGAGAAGTATATGCCAAACAGGGGGGGGTCCTAGGACTGAGCCCTGGGGAACTCCACTTGTAACCGATTTAGAGTCGGACCTAGCTCCTGCAACTCTCACCATGTGGGTTCTGTCCGTGAGCCAGTTGGCAACCCATCTTGTGACGTAGGGGTTTATGTTCAGGCTGGTGAGCTTGTCTATAATACCAGAATGGCTAATGGTGTTGAAGGCCTTTGCGAGGTCTAGGTAGACTGTGTGTACCACCTTTCCCTCATCTATAGCCTTGGTAACTGTCTCAAAGAAGTCCACCAGGTTTAGGAGGCATGATCTGCCCATAACAAAGCCGAAGTGGGTAGGGTCCAGTGTTTGGAGGTTCCCAATGTCTCTGTTAATGAGTTCCATGATGATGCGCTCTATAGCCTTGCAGATAAAGCTAGTCAGGCTTATAGGGTGATAGTTCCCAGGGTCTGTTGTGGCTCCACCTTTGTGGAGTGGAATAACCACTGCTGTGTGCCACTCTATGGGTACATAGCCTGTGGAGAGGCTGAGTTTGAACAGTGTGTTTAGGTGAGGGGTTAGTTCGTCTTTGAGCTTGTGTAGGATGCAGTCTGGGACACCGTCTGGTCCCATTGATGCTGTGTTTTTAGCTTTGGAGAGGGCTGTTTTAACCTGAGTGTCTGTGATTTCAGGGACTCTATATTCTTCTGGTATGGTTATGGGCCCTCTTGGGGGAGAGAGGGGGGTGAAGTTTGCGCTGAACCTGTCTGCCAGGATGTTTGCGATATCGATCGGTTCAGTGTATTTTGTGCCATTCTGCACTAACTCCGAGCAGATCTGAGCATTGCCACTTAGATTCTTGACATAGCTAAAGAATGCCTTGTGGTTATCTTTGGAGTCCTTGGCAATTTTACTTTCAAAGCTCGCCTTGGATGATTTTATGAGGGATCGTAGTTTCATGCTGATACTGATCAGGGATGTCTTCCCTTCTTGTGATTTTACTCTTTTCTGTACTAGTTTCATCCTTCTTTTGTATAGCTTGTTTATGGCCGGAGTCCACCAGACTGGTTTCCTTTTTTTGGAGGAGTGAGTCTTAGTTTTGCTTGGGATGGCATGATCCATGCATTCTTATAGGTGTCCGTAGAATGCATTAGTAAAGAATTTTGCAGCTTGGACAGCATTATCCTTCAGCATGGGGGCTTTGAAACTTTCCACCTCAGTCTTAAGTAACGTGAAGTTTGCTTTTGAAAAGTTTTTCATGGTGGTTTTCTTGTTTGGGGGTAGAGGCGGAATGTGGATATCCAAAGTGATTTGTTAATGGTCAGATCTAACCAGCAAGGGGTTGACCTCCGGTGTGGAACACTGGTCGCTCATGTTGGTGATGACCAGGTCCAATATGTTGTCACCTCTGGTGGGAGTGTTGACCAGTTGAACCAGGGCATTTGAGTTTATAAATTCTAGGAAATGTTGGGCAAGGGAGTTAGTACTTGAGTAGTTCTCCCAGTTAATGTTTGGATAATTGAAATCACCCAATATTAGGGTGTTAGGTAGGACCTTTATCTTTCCCAGTGTTTCCAGGAACGTGGAATGGGGGTCCTGAGACATGGTGGGTACCACCTTTAACATTCCTATAAGAAAAGTGCAGTCCGGGTCTGAACTGTCTGCAAACAGCTACAGTTAACTTTGAACCTAACACCACTCTTAAGTATTCAACTCCGGTACCACCTTTAACATTCCTATAAGAAAAGTGCAGTCCGGGTCTGAACTGTCTGCAAACAGCTACAGTTAACTTTGAACCTAACACCACTCTTAAGTATTCAACTCCGGTACCACTTTTAACATTCCTATAAGAAAAGTGCAGTCCGGGTCTGAACTGTCTGCAAACAGCTACAGTTAACTTTGAACCTAACACCACTCTTAAGTATTCAACTCCAGTACCACCTTTAACATTCCTATAAGAAAAGTGCAGTCCGGGTCTGAACTGTCTGCAAACAGCTACAGTTAACTTTGAACCTAACACCACTCTTAAGTATTCAACTCCAGTACCACCTTTAACATTCCTATAAGAAAAGTGCAGTCCGGGTCTGAACTGTCTGCAAACAGCTACAGTTAACTTTGAACCTAACACCACTCTTAAGTATTCAACTCCGGTACCACCTTTAACATTCCTATAAGAAAAGTGCAGTCCGGGTCTGAACTGTCTGCAAACAGCTACAGTTAACTTTGAGTATGTGTCTAACTGTTTGAGCCAATCTTCATTTTCCCCTGGAGAGCACTGTGCTTTGGCTGTAAGCAGCCCCCACCACCACCACCACCACACACACACACACACATCTTCCACTTTCTCTTATTCCCTTCTGTTAGCAAATAGTATCAATAACTGATCAATACTGTGTGTTTGTTTATTTAAACTATACCACAGTAGCCTACGGATACAAGGTTATCCTGGTTTTCCACATGAGAAATTAAGACAAGACTTACAGTTTCAGAGCAGTCCTTGGTCAATTGTGATTGTTCTTAACACATACTTGTCTTGCTTTGGCTCATTAGCAGCAGTACAAAGAAATGCCTGCTCACACCCTTGTTCTCCCTTCCCCTTCCCTGTTTATTACCTTAAGACAATCCCAGAGTTAATAAATATTACCTGTGGCAGGCACCATTTGTAAAACTACAATCCACTCTGCTACAGGCCCCATGAAGGCTCAGTGTCTCTCCAGTAAGTGTTTTACAACTGTAAATGCCTATTTATGTTGAATTGTATTAGACATTTTACAACTGTATATGTTTATGTTGAATTTCAAGCCTGTACTCCAATCTGCTTACTTACACTATCAGACTATTTACCCCACTCATAGGACCAAAAACTGGGACTGGGTTAGCCCCGCTCCCCTTCGCCCTCACTATGCTCGGGCTCGCTTCGCTCCCCTCCCTGCCCCCTTATCCCACCCGCCCCCACTGTGTATACATTTATAGCCACTAGGCCACACCCCTACTTCCTCTCCAACCTACACAACTTCCTCTCCAATTCCCCCCCCACCACTTTACTGTTTAACCACTACTATTCCTCTGAAACACATTGACCCCACCCATTGATGACATATAACATGTCTATAAATAATTATAAACTCCTTCCTCTTATCTTACCACTCTTAATTCTGCCATACTTTCTTACTAGCTATGAAAATCTCACATTCGTAGGTTTCTCTTATCCAAAATGCCAAACCAAGACCCCCCTACCTCCACTGACTGCGGAACTTGCCCACTACTACACTACCCCAAGAATTATAAATTCCAACCACTTGCTTCTAAAAAACCACTCCAATCAACACCAAAATCCAAATATGAACTAAAACTACTATTCAAAGTTATTAGACTACTAGCGTATCTAAGAAAAAACATAACCAAAGACAGGGACATCCATCCTAATCCAGGCCCAACCTTAACTCAAAATCCTACCAGCCCACCACTCTCCCACCGACTGGTCAACTCCCTCCTAATATGCCACTTAAACATTAGAAGCCTAAACAATAAGATACATAGCCTGCATGCTGTACTAGCCACATACCTCCCCAACATAATGTGTCTATCTGAAACATGGCTCCGGCCATCAACCAAAGACAATGAGATCCTGCCTCCTGGTTACAATATACTTAGGGAAGATAGAGTAAAGAAAAGAGGAGGTGGAATAGCCGTCTTATATAATAGCACACTTAACATCATAACTAACCCTATACAACCACCCCAGTTCTCTAACGCTGAAATACTAGCTCTAACAATTCTACTAAATAATCATAAGGGCATTAACCTAATTGTCACCTATATTCCCCCTGGGAACAATGTAGAAACACTAGAGGTCATTCTACATTGGATAGCCAACAACTACCCTCAAGAAACCATTGTCCTGGGCGATGTTAATATTGACTGGAACCAATGCACAGCACAGTCCAACCCCATCCCTGTTAACCTACATGGATTCTCTCAGAATATATCATCTACCACACGTACAGGTAACAATAACCAAAAAGAGAGTATACTAGACTGGATACTCACCAACAGTCATCCCCAGAACTATATGTCTGGAACTCTCCCTAATGATCTTAGTGATCACCTGCTCACATACATCATGAAAGACAAAATTAATTGTACAAGCTTACCTATTTATAGGTCTATCAGATCCAAGAAAAACTTTGACCCAACTAAATTTCAACTTGAACTCAAATCATGTAACTGGACAAAACTAAAGTTCCTTCCCCTTGATGAGGCAGTGTCATCATTTAACAATTCATCCCTTACTATACTTGACTCGCATGCCCCTAAATGCTCAATAAGAATTAAAACTCAACTAGCACCCTGGCTAACAACAGACACCAAAACCAAAATAACAACTAGAGACAAAGCGTGGGATAAATGGCGCACTACCAAACTACCCCTAGATCGTATCAAATTCCAACAACTTAGAAATGAGACTAAAAAGCCATCATACTAGATAAGAAAAATTACTTCTACAATCTGCAACATAAACATCAGAATAACCCTCAAAAGTACTGGGCAGGCATAAATAAACTTCTCCAACCAGGCAAATCCACTACTCCGACCCCAGGAACATTATCTGACAAGAGCCAAGAAGATATAGCCAATTCATTCAATACTTTCTTCACAGAAACCATCCAGTCATTAGCTAACCAACTTTCTCCTCCCCACACTTCTATAAACACTATACCTGACTCACCACTCTCTTTTAACTTCAAGCCAGTGTCCACATCCTTTATCAGATCCCTTTTGAAAAACTGAAGCCAACCACCCTTTCAGCCGATCTTCTGCCGGCTGAATACCTGCAAATTGCTGCAGATGTCGTAGCCTACCCTATCTCAATCCTAATTAACAGAACCATAACCGAGGCCTCAATCCCCTCAATTTGGAAAATATCCTATGTTATTCCACTCCACAAAGGAGGTTCATCCACAGAACTATCCAACTATAGACCTATAGCCATACTATCACCACTTGCCAAAATTATGGAAAAGTGCATGCACAACCAACTAATGCTCTATCTAACCCAAAATAAACTACTCACAGACTCTCAACATGGATTCAGACCCCATCATAGTACAACCACTGCCCTCCTCTCTTTTACTGAAAACATTAATCTTAACCGGAATAATAAAAAATATCCTCCGCTCTCTTCCTGGACCTATCGAAAGCCTTCGATATGGTAAACCATCAGTTACTTCTATATACTTTAAAAACCCTGTATCTAGATACTCCAGCCCTTGACTGGTTTCAAGCTTACCTCACTTGGAGACGACAAGCAGTAATGTGGCAAAACAAGCTCTCCTGCCTACTACCAAATACCATAGGAGTTCCTCAAGGTTCCATATTAGGACCTCTCCTCTTTTCAGTCTTCATAAACGACATCCAAACAGTCATCCCTGAAGCCACCTGCATTCAATATACAGATGACTCGACTATAATATGTTCCAATGCCTCTCTTGCAAATCTACTAACTACCACCCAACATAGCTTCACCAAAGTCGAAAACTGGCTTGCCAACCATCTCCTGATCTTAAATCCAAACAAAACCAAGTTACTTCTCTTCTACCCAACCAATAGATCTCCGACTGAAAACTTCACTATAAAATCCAATAATGGGACCATCATCTCCCTAGACACCTATACAAAACTATTAGGAGTAAACATTGACAATAAACTCAGATTTGATATACATATCAACCAAGCCATTAAGTCAGTCAACAAGAAACTTGGGACCCTATATAGAATTAAAGCCTTCCTTACCCCGAATGCCAGGGCAGCCACAGCCCGTTCACACCTTCTCTCTACCCTACTATATGCCTCTCCTGTCCTCACTCACCTTAACAAATCTGATCTGGCCAAGCTCTCATCCTGCTATAATCACATTGCCAGGTTCGTTGCAGGACTACCCTACAGAACACACCACTGTACTAACCTGAATAAGCTTGGATGGATAGAATTCCCACACCTTCTTCACCAGTCCCAACTCATAGAGGCCTTCAAAATCCTTAAACAACCTGAGAATACCCCAGCACTAAAAAACTTAATGACTCCCTACTCCAATCTAAGCTGCCTTCGCTCAGCAAACAGACTCCTTGTCCAAACAACGAAATCTCTCAACCTAGGTGGTGACGCGCTATTTGCCAACACCACTGGTAAAATATGGAACTCTCTCTCAAATAACATCACGCTTGCAACTTCTCTAAGTCAATTCAAAAATAGTCTAAAACTCCACTTCAAGTCACACTGGCTATGTCCTTGCTCAAACCCAGACTAGCTCTGTGCCATTAACTAAAACATAAACAACTAGCTAAGATGATAAGTACTTTGTATACTGTGATAAAGAAATATGTATCCTGTCTAACTCTATGTCATTATACTGCCTACCGTCCTTGCTAATATGTTATTAATGTTACATTTGTAGTAATCTCAGAAATAGTAATGGCAGTCTTGTACTTGTATGTAAATAGCCTATGTTTTTGTTAAGTTCTTTCAGCTCATTTACTGTACCTAATTATCAATGTAACTCTGTTGGAGCCTTTCTCCCCGGGCCTCCGCTGAAAAAGGACATGTATCCAGTCGGACCATCCCGGTTAACAAATGTAAAATAAATAAATAAATAAATATGTAGCAAGCTACAATTTGAATTGCAGTTTTGCCCATTGTTAGTTGCACGTGGATGATCTCTGAAGCATTGTGCTGTGCCACTAACCTGGAGGTGTGGGTATCCTTGATGAATATGGATACGCCCCCGCCTTTTGTATTTCAGTTTGGGTTCTGTGGCCGAAATGTGTGGTATGAGTTGTAGCCTGGTAGTGCTGGCGTGCTCTCTGGAGCCTTAAACCAATTTTCTGTTACTGCACATATATCGATTTTCTCCATACTGAGGAGTGCCTCGAGTGCATGCATTTTGAGGTTCAGACTTCTGGCATTGAGTAGCACTACCCTCAGTTTTTTGTTACTTGTGATATTTAAGGCAGTAGGTTTGCCTTTTGAGACTTGCCTAAAAAAGGCACTATGGGGGTGGCAAGAGCCTTGGCCAGTATTCAAAAGCCTAAGGCTGACAGGTGCAAGCTGTCTCTAGCAAAGCAGTGTGGCTTGTCGAGCATGTCATCCCAAGTGGACAGACACTGGATCCCCTTTGAATGACACAAGAAACTTAGCCAATTGTTGAAAATGAGAATTTTTTTCTTTATACCGTGGTATCATTCTTGGTGAGGGCAGGAAGCTATTCAGGGTCAGGGTCATTCCGGCCTGGGCTACATGATCAGAGAGCTCCTCCATGTCTCTTTTCATATAGTCCAGAGAGGTACGGCTCAGGTCATTCACACCAACATGGACAATAACAGAGTCATATTTGTACTTGTTCTGTAGTGACCTGAGTGCTTGTGTTATGTGGCGGATCCTGGAGCCTGACAGGCAGCTAACAGTAACCTTCTCCTTATTCAGCCTAGTGAGTGGGATGTCAGTGTGCCTGACTATAGAGTCACCTATTACTAGTATGTTGGGTATGATATTTTGCCTTAAGGGCTGTGATTGCATGGCACTCTGGTTTAGTGAAGTATGTGTTTCATGGTTTGTGTTGGGGGATGGAGGTTGCTTGGATGTTTGCTTTGGAGGTCTTTGTTGGTTTTGCAGATTTTTATTTAGAGCCTCCGAGTATGTTTTCATGTTTTTATGTGCGTTTTTTTCCAGTGCTGCTTTAATGGGTTTATGTGAGACTGGTGGTGTGATGCAAGTATTTCCCTTCACCTCTTGACTGTCTGATCCAGTCTTGGGTTGAGAGAGTTAAGCCTCCAGTTTGGCTGTATAATTGCATCTCTCGCATGTATTAGTATTTGGTGGTAGGAGGAGGGGGTTGTATGTGTACATGAGGCAGTTGTAACATTGCCTCAAAATGCCCAAATTCACCAGTTGGATTGGAGAGTACACCTGAAACTGCCCTTTGGACATGCCTGGAGAGGTACAGTGAACTGTTTTACTGGATGGCTGGTAAGGTCGAATAGAGAGCCTTGTCCTTCTGTACAGTACAGGAGGGTCTAGTGCTAGGGTTTATAAGTGCTTGCTGTAAGTTTTGAGTAAGTGCCAGGCTGAGAAATGAGTGGCTTGCATGCTTAAGTTGAAAGTCTGTCTAATTCCAAGGGAAAAATTGAAGAGGAGACTTTGTGGAGCCGCGAATAGTTTTACCCTAGCTAACTGGTGCTGCCCGGTGTGCAAAACTGGGCAAATACGGTATTTATAGCAGGGAAATGTAAGAGATAGAAATTAGCCCAAAATGGCCCATAAACTACTAATTTTTGGGCTGAAACCACTCCTCCAGGGACAGACAGGCTGCTCAAAGCTCCCCTCTCTCACAGGTGAACAGAGAACATCCTTCTATCCAAGTAAGGTATGGGCAAACACAGAGATTTGTAACACAGCCCTGAATTTAGCACTAACCTGAAAACTGGACTATACTAGCTTAGAAAGGTGGGAAACAAGTATATATCTATATATATATATATATATATATATATATATATATATATATATATATATATATATATACATACATATTTTTTTTGTTTTGTTTTTAGAAAACAAAGCAGACACACTCAAAAAACACTTTAAATGCACAGAAAAGGATACTTATTGTTATATGTCACAGATCAGAGTTGTGGTCAATGCCACTAGTAATAAAATAGGAAGAAACACAAATACAGTAAAAGCAGATGAATAAAGTACAATTTCTATATATATACATATATATATATATATATATATATATATATATATATATATATATATATATATATGTATATATATATATATATATATATATATAACAATAGAAAACGAACAAACTGATTTAAACAAGTTACCCAATTAAACAGAAAAAAAGCTCAAAACTGAGCCCTGCTCCAGCAGTCTTCAATCAGACAAGTCCTAACTGCACACCCCTGCTTACTCGGGTGCAGGGGAACCTTCTCCAAAAAGATGGCCTGGATCAGTGCTCAAGTTATACAAACAAAGCTAGCTACAGCAGGCCTGAATCTGGTCTGTGCTACAGCAACAAGCCATACCAATTTCAGAAAGAAACAGTTCAAATAAGCAGGCACAATAAGCCTGTGACCAGATATTCCCAGCTCAGAAGGGCATAATCCAGCCTCTCCTCCCACAAGAGAGCAGACCACAAAATTTCTTAATGTAGAATAACTGGTCTGAAGCCCAAGTGCTTAAGCCAGAACTAATACACTTTTAGAATAGCAGACACTGGGTCTTCAATCAGCAATTCCCAGCTTAGAAGGATGTAAGCTACCTGTCCTGCCACAACAGTGCAGACCACAAATCTTCTTAATGTAAAACAACTGGTATGAAGCCCAAGTGCTTAAACCAAAAGACTTAGAATAACAGTTACAATTTAATCAGGCTACTACCAAGCAGTAATAAATGCAGCAGAATAAATAAAATTGAGTACTTTTAAGAAAAGCAAAATAAAGTAGGAGGAAAGACAAATACAGAAAAAGCAAATACATTTTTTTTTTGGGCCTTCTCAAATCTACTCTATGTATTAAGTAGAGTGAATACTAGACTCAGAATATGATCTCACTGTACTTGGCTAAGTGAGCAAATGAGATGGACCCAGGAGGAGTGTTTTAATACAGACTTACAGGAGGGACAGGCAATTCCAGAGCCAGCAACACTAATACCAACACAAGAACAGGTAGGGAGGGTGGGAAACTAACTGCAAAGAGACACAGAGCACACTGTTCAGAAACACACAATTAGGAAACAGAAAAAAATAAAAATACAGTACTTTTAAAACTGCAAGTTTGTAACTGCAGAGAGACACAGAGGACACTGTTCAGAAACACACAATTAGGAAACAGAAAAAATGAAAATACAGTTCTTTTAAAACTGCACGTTTGTAACTGCAGAGAGACACACAGCACACTGTTCAGAAACACACAATTAGGAAACAGACAAAATGAAAATACAGTACTTTTAAAACTGCAAGTTTGTAACTGCAGAGAGACACAGAGCACACAAATGAAAATACAGTACTTTTAAAACTGCAAGTTTGCACTTAGAAGATTAAATGCACTACTGCAAGTTTCACTTAGCTTCAGCTTCTAAGGCAGATGTTTGTAGCCAAGCAAGTCTCTCAGGAGTTGAGCATAAAGCTATACTTCTCTTATTAACTGAAAGGTAATAGTGTGGTCATGGAGTTCCAATGTGAGCTGTACTTCTCTTATTAAATGAAAGGTAATAGTGTGGTCATGGAGTTCCACAGTGAGCTGTACTTCTTTTATTAAATGAAAGGTAATTGTGTGGTCATGGAGTTCCACTGTGAGCTGTACTTCTCTTATTAAATGAAGGGTAATAGTGTGGTCATGGAGTTCCAATGTGAGCTGTACTTCTCTTATTAAATGAAAGGTAATAGTGTGGTCATGGAGTTCCACAGTGAGCTGTACTTCTTTTATTAAATGAAAGGTAATTGTGTGGTCATGGAGTTCCACTGTGAGCTGTACTTCTCTTATTAAATGAAGGGTAATAGTGTGGTCATGGAGTTTCACAATGAGCTGTACTTCTCTTATTAAATGAAAGGTAATTGTGTGGTCATGGAGTTCCACTGTGAGCTGTACTTCTCTTATTAAATGAAAGGTAATAGTGTGGTCATGGAGTTCCACAGTGAGCTGTACTTCTTTTATTAAATGAAAGGTAATTGTGTGGTCATGGAGTTCCACAGTGAGCTGTACTTCTCCTATTAAATGAAGGGTAATAGTGTGGTCATGGAGTTTCACAATGAGCTGTACTTCTCTTATTAAATGAATAATAACTTCTCTTATTAAATGAAAGGTAATAGTGTGGTCAGGAGTTCCACTGTGAGCTACACTTCTCTTATTAAATGAAAGGTAATAGTATGGTAATGGAGTTCCACAGTGAGCTGTACTTCTATTATTAAATGAAGGGTAATAGTGTGGTCATGGAGTTCCACAGTGAGCTGTACTTCTCTTATTAAATGAATAATAACTTCTCTTATTAAATGAAAGGTAATAGTGTGGTCATGGAGTTCCACAGTGAGCTGTACTTCTTTTATTAAATGAATAATAACTTCTCTTATTAAATGAAAGGTAATAGTGTGGTCATGGAGTTCCACAGTGAGCTGTACTTCTTTTATTAAATGAAAGGTAATAGTGTAATCGTGGAGTTCTGCAGTGAGCTGTACTTCTTTTATTAAATGAAAGGTAATAGTGTAATCGTGGAGTTCTGCAGTGAGCTGTACTTCTATTATTAAATGAAGGGTAATAGTGTGGTCATGGAGTTCCACAGTGAGCTGTACTTCTCTTATTAAATGAATAATAACTTCTCTTATTAAATGAAAGGTAATAGTGTGGTCATGGAGTTCCACAGTGAGCTGTACTTCTCTTATTAAATGAATAATAACTTCTCTTATTAAATGAAAGGTAATAGTGTGGTCATGGAGTTCCACAGTGAGCTGTACTTCTCTTATTAAATGAATAATAACTTCTCTTATTAAATGAAAGGTAATAGTGTGGTCATGGAGTTCCACAGTGAGCTGTACCTCTCTTATTAAATGAATAATAACTTCTCCTATTAAATGAAAGGTAATAGTGTGGTCATGGAGTTCCACAGTGAGCTGTACTTCTTTTATTAAATGAAAGGTAATTGTGTGGTCATGGAGTTCCACTGTGAGCTGTACTTCTCTTATTACATGAAAGGTAATAGTATGGTAATGGAGTTCCACAGTGAGCTGTACTTCTCTTATTAAATGAAAGGTAATAGTGTAATCGTGGAGTTCTGCAGTGAGCTGTACTTCTCTTATTAAATGAAGGGTAATAGTGTGGTCATGGAGTTCCACAGTGAGCTGTACTTCTCTTATTAAATGAAAGGTAATAGTGTGGTCATGGAGTTCTGCATTGAGCTGTACTTCTCTTATTAAATGAAAGGTAATAGTGTGGTCATGGAGTTCCACAGTGAGCTGTACTTATCTCATTAAATGAAAGGTAATAGTGTAATCATGGAGTTCCGGAGTGAGCTGTACTTCTCTTAATAAATGAAAGGTAATAGCGTGGTCATGGAGTTCTGCAGTGAGCTGTACTTCTCTTAGTAAATGAAAGGTAACAGTGTGATCCGTACTTGTCATCATCACCTCCACCTGACACTGGCGATCCACACTGCAGGATACACACATTTCCTATGCTGACCTTCACAAATGCCTTGTGGCCAGAACTGTTCCACATACAGGTAAAAAGAAAAGAAAGGAAAATAAAATAAAATAAAATAAAAGAAGCTGCTATGCTGATCACTTATTATACCATTTGGGATGATTTGGTATAATCTCTGCCTTATTGTCAGGGAGGATCTCAGGGTTCATGTGCTGCAGTCATTATGATGCTTACACTATTCCTTCATATTGGTGATACTTTTGACTGCAGATAGCTTCTCGGCCAGGTCATACCAGGCATTAACATTTTAAAGGCAACTTCAAAGGGCATATAGTAAGTGCTCCCTGAAATGTCCAGTATGGATACAGGTATAATTTTGCTTTCATTCATGAACCATGCAGATGCTACCTGGTGGGGACTAGCAGAAGCTGCCATTCTACAAAATCTCCTATGAAAATGGTGTCACTTTTGTGAGGAACAAAATGGTGGCCTGTGAATCACACCTGAAAATGTGATTTCTAAATCATTGGTTGCACAGCATGTAGCTATAAACTAGAGTAATACATCTGTTCTGACTAGTCTACAGCATAAATTCATGTCTATAAAGGTATCAGAAGAGAGCAAATTAACATACTAAGATTTAAGTTGCAGATCTGTGTCATTTACATAAAGTGATTCATAGACATTGAAGCACCTAACTTCATTTTCATACGTTCATAAAAACAGGTATGCAATTGTTTTACATACACATGGCACCATTTTGTATACTAAGCTGTTCAGATTTGGGAAGCTATTATTAGATCTTTAGATGATACTATTAGGAGAAAAAACCACAGCTATCTAGACTGAAAAACAGCCCTAAGGAGTCCAATAATACTCGGAAAGTGGGTTGTAAGCCGCATTTGTCATTTATGCCAAGGATGTCCATCCTTGCACTGGGATTCACATTACAAAGTCTTGTAATAGGAATATGTCTGCCTGCATGTGCATATTGTATGCACATTATACTGGCAACAAAGTAGCCCATAATATCAGGATGTTCCATCCCTCTATGTGCCTGTTATTATGTATGGTGAAGGGAAGACATGGCCTGCTTGATCTATGTGGTGGCCTTTGGTGTTTTTTATGTCAGTCCTGTGTTTACATATATACATACCTCCCATTGTATTAGGATAAGGCTCTGTGTCTGGCATTTACCAAGGTTTCCACTTATGGTGGTAGCAGGGATGATTGTCTGGATATCTGCAGGCCCTAACAAAGTGGATGAGCCCTGTGGTGAGTACATGTGTACCAATGTGTAACAAGGGGGATCCAGTATCTGTCTACCTATGATGACATGATTGACAGACCTTGATGCTTTGCCAGAGATGGCCTGCATCTGTCACCCCTGGGCTTCCAGATACTGGCCAAGACCCTTGCCACCTCTATAGTGCCTTTTTAGGCAGTGTTCCAAAGACCAATTTACCACAGTAACAGCTACAAACAAATGTAATCTGAGGGTCATGCTGCTCAACGCTAGAAGTCTAAATCTCAAAATGCACTCACCTGAAGCACTCCTTAAAATGGAGAACATCAACATTTGTGCTGTAACAGAGACCTGGTTCAAGGCAGCAGAAAGCACCCCTGCACTACCAGGCTATAACTCATTCCACACCTTTCGGCTCCAGAACTTGGACCGAAGCACTAAAGGCGGTGGTGTTTCCAATATTCATAAAGGATGTGCATACCTCCAGACTGGTAGCCCAACATAATGCATCAGAGACACTTCAGGTGCAGCTAACATTGGATAAGACAGCAATTCAGGTCATAGCCTTGTATAGGTCCCCAACCATGTTCCATGACTCACACTCCATGTTCCTAAGCACCTTGGAGAATATTAGGGTCCAACCTAACACTCTCATACTGGGTGACTTCAACTACTCCTCCATTAACTGGGAAAACTACTCATGTACCAATACACTTGCCCAACGTTTCCTGGAATTCATTAATTCCAATGGTCTGGACCAGCTCGTTCTTACCCCCACTAGAGCTAGCAACATCCTTGACCTGGTCATTACTAACATGGGTGACCATTGCTCTACACCAATAGTCAACTCCTCCCTGGTTAGAGCCGATCACAAACTAATCACCTTGGAAATCCACATCCCTACCCCCTCCACAAAGGTAACCACCATGAAAAACGTATCCAAAGCTAACTTTGGGCTCCTAAAAACAGAGGTGGCTAACTTCATGGCACCCATGCAAATGGAGAATAGTTGCATGACCGCCGAATCATACACCAATGCACTGTATGCACACGTAAACAAATGCATGGATCTCGCCATACCCAATAGAACCAAGACGCTCTCTTCCAAAAAAGGAAGCCAATCTTGTGGTCCCCTGCCAGAAACAAACTCTACAACAGAAGGAGGAAACTGATGCGGAATATGGTGAAGTCCCAAGAGTGGAAACACTCCCTTATCAGCTTAACAAAAAGTTGAGATCCCTTTTCAAATCCTCTAAAACTAGTTATGAAAAAAGAATTGCAGCAGATAGCAAAGGCAACTACAAGGCCTTCTATAGATATGTAAAGAATCTCCATGGCAATACCCAGATTTGCACTGAGCTACTGCACAATGGTACCTCCTATATCAAGCCAACAGATATTGCCAATATACTGGCTGACATATTGTGTGCCAACTTTACCCCTCCCCCAAAAGGATCAATCATAATACCAGTAGATTGCCAGGCACCCAGCATTAATGCTGCACAGGGTAAAACAGCACTGTCCAAGGCCAAGAATACAGGTTCCATGGGACCTGACAATATTTCTGGCTGTGTTCTACATGAACTACAGAGTGAACTGGCACCTCACCTGTGTGCCCTGTTCAATCACAGCCTTACCTCAGGCTTTGTCCCTACCGAATGGCGCACTGATACAGTCATCCCTCTCCACAAAGGAGGAGCGACTACAGAACCTGGGAACTATCGCTCCATTAGCCTGACAAGTCTGATATGCAAAGCTATGGAACACATCATCATGGACCTAATAAACAAGGATATCGGGAATCTCCAAACTCTAGATCCCACAAAATTTGGTTTTGTGAAGGGTAGATCATGTCTGCTCAACTTGGTCGACTTATGTTTGTCAGTCACCAGAACTGTGAATGAAGGCAAGGTGGTTCATACAGCCTACCTTGATCTGGCCAAGGCCTTTGATAACATTCCCCACTCAGAAATCATAGAAAAACTCACTAAGCTAGGCCTCAACCCCTATATCACTAGGTGGGTTACAAACTGGCTCACAGTTAGAACCCACAGTGTGAAAGTAGCTGACTCCAAGTCAGATTGCCGACCAGTCACAAGTGGATCCCCACAGGGATCAGTGTCATGGGTCCTCTACTGTTTGATATCTACTTCTCAGATGTCCAGGCCAACATGAAGGGACTCTGGCTGACAAAGTTTGCAGATGATTGCAAGTTGGGAGCCATTACTAACTCCCCAAGTGATGTTGACATCCTACAGAAAGGCCTCACGGAGACCAATGACTGGTGTCAGAACCACACAGCAACCTCTCTTTTGACCACCACATTGCCACTGTGGTCAGAAAGTCCTTCTATGTGACACATCTCATTACTAAGGGTTTTGCATCCAGGAAGAATGAGGTCATTGTCTCCCTCTACTTTTCCCTCATTAGGCCAATCTTCGAGTACAATGCCCCATTTGGCATCTACTTCACTAGACATCTTCAACAACTGGAGAGGCCACAAAAGTACCTCACAAAGAGGATCCTAGGCCTTAAACACAAAATGTTTCTTGTGCTGTGTACATGTGAATTACACAGTGCAGTCATTTCAAAGACTTTCTCACACTGTACAGTTATTTTGCAAAGTACAGCCATTTTGAGAAGCTTCTTTTGCTGTGTACAGTTCATTAGCAAAGTGCAGTCAGTTTGAAGTGTTTTTTATACTGATAAGGAGTGGTTTCACAAACTGGTCTATATCACCAGATTGAATGTTTAGGTTATGGAACACCTAAACATTGAACTGGTTATACCGAAAGCAAAAAAACATGAACGAACGACTTAATGCAGGAAAAGAATTCCCTTGAGCGTTAACCAGATTTTGCCATTTTGTCTACTGTAGAGCAATCTTGGAGCTGGTATATTTAGTTGGGGGTTGGGGGACACAGCCCCCCACATTGAGGGTGTTGGGGCGAAGTCCCCCACTTTTTTGGGTTTAAATTTATTTTGTGGCCAACGGAAGTCTTTCAGTGCGCTGTTCGCGGTTTTCCGTTTCGATATTACCAGTTCGATGTTTAGGTGTTTGATAACCTAAACATTTGATCTGGTAATATAGACCCTTCACAAAGTCCAGTGATTTCAAAGTGTTCTTGTGCTACGGAAAATTATTTTACAAAGTGCAGTTATTTCAAAAAGACTACTGTGCTATTTGGGCATAATTACAAATTCTGGCATAAACTTCTGGCATATATGTGTGTATGTTTGTATGTAATTCCAAGGGTCTTTATTACTGTGTGCTGTTATGGCAGAAGCATTTCGTAGACCCAGTCCACTTGTGTTTGATCATAATATTGCAGAGAATTGGAGAGGTTTGAGCAGGAATACAATATTTTCATACAAGCAGCTTTTTCTGGCAAAGATGCATATACAAGGACATTTATTTTGCTTAACTTCTGGAGTCAGAGGCTATTGAAAGAGAGCATTCATTTGTGTATGCGCCAGCAGTATATGCAGGAGAAGGGGAAAACTGTCATATTGTTGTACAAGCTGAATCAAGGGAGGACCCTGAGTGCTTGAAACTTAAATTTAGAGAAATGTGTAACCCCAAGACACGTTATATTGGAGAGGCACCTATTTTAAACAAGAGACCAAAAGCCAGTAGAAACTTTTGCAGCTTATATTACTGAGTTGAGAAACAAGGCTAAAATGTGCAGGTTTGGTGATTTGAAAGACAAGTTGATAAAGGACAGGATTGTGTGTGGTATTAATAATGCTGCTGTGAGAAAGATTTTGCTTTGTGACAGTGATTTAATGCTGAGCAAAGGCAAATAGATTTGTCAAATACATGAGCTTACAGAAAAGCACACAAATATGTTTGCAAGTGCTAAGACCATGGTTTCAGCAACTTCTAGAGCAAATGTAGACAGCATGCAGCAGGTGACTAGCAGAAACAGGTCGAAGTGCATGATAGCTGCAGCCTCTGCAGGATTCCCATGGAGGACCAGTAACTTTTGGGCAGGTTCTAAGACTAGCTCAGTAAAATGGACATGCTCAGTGCAGCATAAAGGTGAGTCAGCAAAACCCAAGTCAAGTCTTATTATTAACTTTTGCAAAAGTGGTGCCAATCATAAGTCTAAAAGAAGTGATTTGCATTTGGTCAGCAATGCCACAAATGTAAAAATTGGAACCACTTTCAAAAGTTTTGTAAATCAAGCAAGCCTCAATCATTTATTAAGAAATGTCACTCAAAAAACAATCTGATCATATAGAAAGCAGCAACTCTACTTTCTATGTAGATGGTGTAGCGGTGGTTGGTGAAAAGGTTAATGCAGTAGATTTGTTGGCAAAAACTAAGTGTTTTGTACTGTTCTGATCAATGGTAAACCCACAGAGCTCAAAGTAGACATGGGTTCAAAGTACAATGTTATGTGAGAAGAAACCTTTGTTAGAGTAAGAGCTGGTGAACAACTTAATTTGGCTTGTTGCTTATGGATGTGAAGAGATTCAAACCAAAGTTTCAGGAGTGCTTTCATGCTATTCAGCTGGGAACAGTTACAGCTTGCAATTTTATGTAGTCAGAAGACCTGTGCAGTCATTATTATGTTTTAGAGACAGTTTAAGAATGAAACTGCTTTCTTTTACCAAATAAGTCCATCATGTAAGCACATGTCCTAGTTCCAGTTTCACCGATACTATTTTCTCAGAGTATGCTGGTATTTACAAAGACAAGCTAGGCAAACTTCCAGCTGTGTACTCCATGAAATTAGACTCAAAGGTCAGTCCAGTGGTCAGACCAGCTAGAAAAGTTCCGATAGCTATGCAGGGCAAAGTTAAGGTCCATTTAGATATAATGGTACAACAAGGTGTGATTTGTCCAGTCACAGAGTCAACTGAATGGGTATCTTCCATGGTAGTTGCTCATAAGAAAATTTCAGATGAAGTCAGAATATGCATTGACCCAAGAGACTTAAACAAAGCATTAAAGAGGCCTCACCATCCTATGCATACAGTTGAGGAGGTTGCCACCCTCATGCCAAATGCCACTGCTTTTTCTGTCTTAGATGCAAAGAGTTAATTTTGCCAAGTAATGCTTGATCACAAATCTTCACAACTGACTACATTCAGTACCCCATTTGGTAGCTACACATTTCCCAGAATGCCTTTTGGAATAAATCTGCTAGTGAAGTCTTTCAGCATGCAATGGAGCATTTTTTGTCAGGTTATCCATGTGCTATAATAGTGGATAATTTACTAGTTTGAGGCAATGGTGAAGCAGAGCATGACAGAAACTTCAGGAAAGTTCTGGACAGAGTGTGTGAAGTGAATAAAAAGCTAATTCCTCTAAAATGTAAATTCAGGCTACCAGAAGTTACTTATGTAGTTCATTTATTTACCAGTACAGGCTTATGACCAGACCCTTCCAAACAGCCATTCTTGAGATGGAAGCTCCAGACAATATCCAAGCCTTATAGTGTTTCATTGGTATGGTTAACTATTTGGGCAAGTTTATACCAGACTTCAGTGAATTATGAGTGCCTTTAAGAGAGCTGACATGCAAATATGTTGCCTGGTCATGGTTGGAACAACACCAGAGAGCATTTAATGACCTGAAACAGAAAATTGCCAGTCTACCTACATTAAGATACTATGACGTCCACAAACCAGTAACTCTTTCCTGTGATGCTTCAAAGTTTGGTCTTGTGCAGTTATTCTTCAAGAGGGTAGACTAGTAGCCTATGCATCTAGAACTCTTACCCAAACTAAGATTTAGTATGCTTAAATTGAGAAGGAACTTTTGGCAACTGTGTTTGCATGTTCGAAGTTCCATGATTATATTTATGGCCGGGCTATCCAGACTGAATCGGATCATCAACCTCTAGTCACTGTTTTAAAGAAGCCTCCAGCAAGGCTACAAAGAATTATGCTCTAATTACAACAGTACAACTTCAAAATGATCTCTACAAAAGGCAAAGTTCTTTATCTGGCTGATACCATATCCAGATCTCCCAGAAATCCAACAGAAATGCTTGATACAGATAATTTTGACTTTGATCATGGAGGTGCATAATTTTTCCACCACAAGACTTGATGAGCTAAAAGATCATGCAAAGACTGATCCAGTTTTGCAAAAGCCCAACCACTTCATCAATGTTGGATGGCCATCAAAGCAATCTTGTGTACCTACAGAAGTGCAACCATATTTTACTTACAGAGATGAGATGTTGATGGAAGATGGTATAATTTTCAAAGGTGCTAAAGTTGTCATTCCTGCTGCCTTACAACATGAGTACATCCAGATTTTCATCATGACCACCCAGGTTCCGAAGCTACCAAAAGAAGGGCAAGATGACCAGTATTTTGGCCTTCTCTGTCAAAAGACATTGATAAAGTGCTTTCATCTTGTTCAGTGTGCAATAGTACTAAACCACATATGCAAAAAGAGCCACTTCAGCTAAGCCAGATTCCTGAACTACCTTGGTCAACAGTAGCTACTGACATATTTGAGTGGAACAATCAGAATTAATTAGTGTTGGTAGTCTCTTACTCAAACTGGTTTGAGATTGATCTGCTACCTAACCTAATGTCCAGTACTGTTATTACTAAGTTGAAACGTCACTTCTCAGTCCATGGTAGTCCACATTAAGTTATTTCTGACAATGGTACCCAGTTTACCAGTCAGTTATTTCAGAAATTTGCAAGAGTGGGACTTTATCCATTTTACTAGCAGTCCAGAATATCCACAGTCAAACGGCTTGGCTAAGCATGCAGTACAAAGTGCAAAGCAATTAATAGAGACGTCAAAGCGTGGCAATACTGATATTTTCTTGGATTTGCTTAATCTCAGAAATATACCTTGTGACAATTTACTTAGTTTGCTTGCTCAGACACTTCTGTCTAGGTAAACTAGAATAACCTTGCCTATCAATTCCAGTTTGCTGGTGCCTAATGCTAAAAACACCAGAGCAATCAAAGCCCAACTATCCAAAAAGCGTTCCTTTCAGAAGTCCATCTATGATAAAATGATCAGATTTCTTCATCCATTGAAGGAAAGAGAGATAGTGAGGATGCAAATGGTGAAAGGTTTTGATTGAATTGGTCAAGTGAGAGGAATATGTGCCAAACCGAGATCCTACTTAGTGGAATCTGTGGGTATAGAGTACAGAAGAAATTGCAGGCATCGTCTTCCAGTGTCTGAATTGATATTGCAGCATCATACCTGTGATACAGACTCTAGAACTCAGAGCAACCCAGACAATGTTCCTGTTGCAAAACATGTCTCAGTGCCTATTCCCATTCCTAATGATATCCCTGATGTCCCTGAAGTTGAATATTCATTAAAGACAGAACTGGGTTTAGAATAGGGACTAATTTTTATGTCACACAATCAGATTGTATTTCTAGACTTAGTGTAAAATGCACAGCAACCTGGACATAATTGTTTTATTTGTATTTAGTTCTATATGATTGCCTGTCAAAGAATTAGTTCTGTATAACTGCATGTCAAAGGATCATGTCTGTACAATTGCATGTCAATGAATGTTGTCATTTTTAGTGTATGATTTATTTCTCAAAGAGGGAGGATGTAGAACATAGAGTGTGTTGGAACTTTAAAAAGTATTTCAAAGTGAGGGCACGTGCATGTAAATAGAGAGCATGTGTAGGCAGCAGTGCCATTTTGAGTGAACAGTCAGAGTGTTAACATGTATGAGTGCGGTAGTCAGTCTGTTTATAAGTTTATTTAAGTTTAAGTTACTAAACCTCAATTCTGATGTGTTTGTATATAATAAAGCTGCTTGAACTGAACACACAACTGCTCATCTGTTTTATCTTGACCAGATGAGCCACAGACTACATCCATGTCATGGGCCTTTTATGGGAACACCAAACCCTACTGCATAAAGCCAGCAGAATTGCTCAACCATGCATTGACCAACATAGATGGATATTTACACCGCATGTATAATTTTTGTTCTGTGGGATACCATACAATCACTATGTGCTTGTCAGGGCCCATAGTACTCATCTAGCCATTGTCACATCTCCTGCAGTTCTGTGTACTGCACTAGTTACCATGTGCGGTTGTATTGCCACTGTTCCACCACACTGTTATTGGATGATAGTGATATGTGTCTTCTCTCTTGGGTGTGTGTGTGTGTGTGTGTGTGTGTGTGTGTGTGTGTGGAGGAGTTGCTGAAAATAGGAGCATTTCTGGGGTTGTCCAGCCTTTTTCCTTACAAACACATTATGTACTACACAACATACTAAGAGCATCTTGTAGGCTGTAACAGGATCAAGCTGGAAAACTCATCTAGACATGTCAAAACAGCAGAATTGGGCTTTGAGCAGGCCGAAAAAACACTCCATGATCTTGTGAGTTTGTGTACGTGCAGTGTTATACTGGAGGTCATCCATGCTCTATGAGCACTTGCTTATACTGCTTGCATGTAGCTCATTATCTTATGTAGATACTCTGTTGTAGGGATGTTAATACATATGGACACAGCTAATAATGTAGCTATATATGTGATCATTAGTTTCAATGCTTGCATTTATGAACTAGATGGCCCTATGGAATTTCACTGTGCCTGAGGCAATGATATTTATTTTATTTATTTAACATTTGTTTACCAGGAAAGTCCAACTTGGAACAAAGCCAATTTTCATCAGTGGCCCAGGGAGAAACACTCCAGATGCATGTCTTTGTAATGCGGGAGGAAATCGAAGTACCCAGAGAAAACCCACATGAATGCAGGCAGGACATGCCGACTCTGCACAGAAGGCACTTCAGCTGAGAAATCGAATAGGAGAACCTCTTGCTGTGAGGTGACAATGCTACTGCTGCACCACTGTGTTGTCTGATATAACTTATAAGTGTGCCATACAAATGAATGATGTGAACTGCTTAGGTGCTATGTGGATACTTTGCTTATGATTCTAGGTGCATTACATACAAAAAACAAAACAGCAAACTACAGTACACCCAAATAAACTACGTTGGATTAATGCAGTAAACTACAGTGCATTAAATACATTGGGTGTGCTGTGGTTTGATGTTTTAGTTTCTTTCTTTTTTTTACATTATAGCTGTGTTTCTTGGTATTGTAATTTTTTACATTACATACTGCTTGGCAATTTAAGGAAAGTTAGTCTTTTTTGTTCTGAAATCTTTGTGATTTGTGGCTTGGTGGGTCCTTTATTGCTATTTGTATGCAATATATCGCTCCCATGCCCTCAGAGATGTGGACAATGTTGTAAAAGGAACACAGGCTGTTAACTTTCTCCTGTAGTATGAGAGATAAACATATATGATTGTCTATATGTAGCAATATTATGTTGAGGAACTTGAGTATTCTGGAAATGAAGGTTTTGAAATATCCAACAAGTCCGCATTGATCTCTTTAAAGGTTCCTGCTAGTTAGAAAAGAAAGAGCTTTATATACTTTGTTCTCTACAGGTATGGGAAGACCTTGGATTTCTATAGATTCTGTGTGTGGGTGGCACTTGTCACCTAAGGCCCATACAATATCCTGAATGACTCTAAAGCAATCAGTGGTCCCTTGATTGCTGAAATTATATCACCTGCTGATGGCACTACATGCCACCTCACACATACCAGTGAGAAGGGGCAGTACTGCATGACCAGTGCTGCTGTTCCAAGCATTCTCACTATATGCAACTCTGTAGTTTTTGGTGTGCTTTATCCTTTCATAGTCAGACACACATGTTTGTGCAATTTTCCCCCAAATACTACATTTAAATTTCATTCAGACCTCATTTCATTTGCCTGTCATTATGTAGTAATTTGCATATATATTCTATCGCCCATTTGGGCTCCCTGCTCTGTAACATGACATGGGACTGTGAATTGATACTAGCCTGTGCTAGACTGCATGTGGCCAGTTACCATGCAAATGCTCACTACATACTATGTAACTTGTCTGTGAATCACAGCTTTCACCCAGAGTTCTGCCTACAGTACTGGAGGCAGATCATTTGAAAACAAACACTGGCAGACTGCATGCATTACCAGTGAAACTACATAAAATACTATATTGTACTCACATAAAGTCATTAAAAGGGCCCACGACAACTCTTCAAGAAAGCATGAAGAGGTCTATGACTGAATATCTCTATAAAATCATTATCCAAGATTATATTATCTTTAATGAAAAAAGTGAATGCCCTCATGTAGTTGGAAGATGATAGGGCAGGTGGCTTGGCCCAACTGCTAGGAACATTTTTTTAAACAGTGGTGGAGAAATTTAAGAACTTTCCGGACATGTCTGTGAGGTCAATAAAAAGTCATGGAAAATCAGGCAAGCCTATGAAAAATATGTGAGTGATAGCAAGTATTCTGCTTTTGGTACAGCAAGTTCCCCAGCTTATCTGTAAAGCGATGAAATGCGCAGAGCAGGTGCATAAAACATCTCTCTGTTTTGGTTTCTTTTTCTAAGTTTCAGATTTTTTAATGATAATGACAGACAGCAGCAAATTCTTGAATTATATCAGTGTACTGATCTCTGCCTTTGCCCTTTTCTTCCTTGTTTTAAATAAAGAAGCAGTGAGGAGGACTCAAAGCTTGTTTTTCTTGTTGTATTTTACCTTGTGCCCATTTTGATAACATCTGTTTGTGCATGCACTGTTAGTAAGGCAAATGAGCAATGCAGCAATGTTAGAAGTTATGCTGTGTGCTTTACAGTAAGACCAACTAAACTGATTCATACAAAGTATCCCTATAGTGCACCTCTACAACAAGTTTCTTCAACAAATTACTTCTGACTTTGTAAACACCAAAAATGTTTTGTACTGTGGCATAATAGCCTTGTCCAGCATACCTTTCAAGTTCTTAGCACAAGAAATCTGGACAAAGCCTAAAATAATAGTGGGACAAAGGCTCAAGAATAGGAACAGATTTTAAATATTGCTCTATAAACCTAAAAAAGGTTGTTAGAATAATATAGCATGCATTTTCTGAAAAATATGAAGTCTGAAACTTCAATGTTTGACATTATTTAGTGACTTCAATGCTCACTGATTTGCTAGAAAACCCTAAATTTTATGAGTAGCAGGCCAAAAATTTGAGGTAAACTTTTGGACATTTTGTGAAAATCTGGACGGTTGAGAGGTATGTAGAATCCTGTGTTATCAGCAAATATGTCAGCAGCAGAACAACCTCAACATAACTCTGCAAATTAATTTCAACATTTAAAAACTTTGATGCACATACCATTGAAAAATCAAGGAGAAAATTGGCAAATCTGAAATATAAAAAAATCTTGAAACTATATTGGTCAGAAAAAGGAAAGTATGTACTTTCCATTTCAGATCAGCAAAAAGAAAGAAAGAAAGAAAAAGAAAGAAAGAAATAGTAGTTTCAGACATACTTTGTTAGAATAGTTATACTGTTAATGAAAGTTTTTTGTATGGTAATGGTAGGGGTTAGGAGCAGTGAAAGGGTTGGAACTTGCACACAAGTAAGGATGGATGGGGGGGGGGGGTCCTTATGGAAGATTTTAATTACCAGTATTAAATAAATATGCCCAAATGCTATATGACTATGTGGATCAAAATTATTTTCAATACCTTTATTGTATTATCACTTAAGACAGGCAAACGTACATTTATATAAAAGAAAATAAAACCTTAATAACATATAAACGGTTACAAAGATTATACACCACATATTATTTTATACAATTATCATCAATCCAACATTACATAAATTAATCAATTCCTGCCTTCTCTTAAACCTCATTCCTGTTCCAAAACATTATTCTGCATGTATTCTTTTTACAATGTCCACTTTTTTCTATGTAATTTTATCCTACCCTTTTCTAAAATTCGCACTTTCAGTTCTTATATCTCAATTTCAATATTCACTACTTCAAATACAATTGATTTAGACTTTGATTTCTATTTTCTAGAATATGCTTTTCTAGCAGCCACCAGAATTAAACTTAATAAGGCCTTACCATGTCTAGTTAATTTGGGTCTTTTATCCCAGCTCAAAAAAAATATTTCCTTAGTTACATCAGTTTAATCACCCAATATTTCTGACAGAGAAGTCTGTAGGGAATTTCTAAAGTCTGCCAGCACATGACACTCCCAAAACATATATTCCTAGTTACCGCTTTCCCATCACACCTCCAACATTTACTGTCTACCTGAAAACAAATTCTTTGGATCTGCTTAGGGGTATAAAAATACCTATTCAAACACGTCCAAGCAAAAATCATAAATCTTTTAGACTTTGTTACATATTTGGGAGGCATACATATGTTCTCCCATTGTTTTCTTGTGAATCACTTATCCAGTCCCTTTTCCCAATCTTTTTTAACCTCCTCTGATTGATTCCTAAAGTTATTGTTCAATATTTCTATGTCTTGCTAATTATTCCATTTTAACAACAGCTTCTGTTCTAGGTTCAACTGAAAACTCTGCCAGAGCAAGTCTTTCACTTAGAATTCCCTTTATTTTTGTCTATACTGCGAATCAAAACAAATTTGAGCTCTAGATCGATTTCTCATTATTTGCTCAAAATTGCAATAGCTGATGATCTGGGATCTTTCTGGTCCCCACTGATTGTTATAGCCTGTGTAACTGACATAAATAATGACACAATCATCTTTAGGCTGAGTACAATCAAACTGACTAGTAAAGAAATTATCCTTTCTATACTTTACAAATAGAAACTATAATGCAATAAATGACATATTTACGAAAACAGACTAAGATGCCATCTTCAGTAACCCAGTTGTCTGATCATAATACTATCACTGGGTTCTGTGCTATAATTAACTTTTGCTTTCATAAACACACAGTGGTAAGACACAAATATACATGTAAATTCCACAAAAAACTCTTGTGGAATGACAAAAGGGTGAGCAGTAGCTTACATAATACACACTCAGGGTTTGGAATGAGACAGCTCAATCAGGGCAAGCTAACTTGTAAAGTGTATGTGAAAGAATAACCTGGACTACTGTGAAGGAATCAAGGCTTAGCTGAGGTGTGATGGAAAAGAGGTAACTAGGAACATATCTTTTTGGAGTTGTAATACGCTGGCAGAATTTAGAAATTCAAAAAGTACCCAAGTCGTAAAGCAAGTGTAGATTACTTCTTCTGGCTTTTCCCGGTTAGGGGTCGCCACAGTGGATCACCTGTCCACTCATGATTGGCACACACATCCACGCACTCACACCTAGGGCCAGTTTGGAGTGTCCAATCCACCTACAGCATGTCTTTGGGATGGGGGAGGAAACCAGAGCACCCAGAGAAAACCCACGCAACTACAGGGAGGACATGCAGACTCCACACAGAAGGCACCCCAGCCAAGAATTGAACCAGAGATTCTCTTGCTGTGAGGTGACAATACTAACCGCTGCACCACTGTGGCCACCCAAAAACAAGTGTAGATTACTAAAGTACAGAAACTACAGTATTTTGTTGTTAAATTGTCCCTGTCTCCCTATGAATATGTTGTGCTTGAAAATGTGTATGTGCCATCAAATATGCCTTGGAGAAACTATATATTAGCCAGTTAACAAGGCACTGCTTTGGGATGGGGGAGGAAACCAGAGCACCCAGAGAAAACCCACGCAACTACAGGGAGGACATGCAGACTCCACACAGAAGGCACCCCAGCCAAGAATTGAACCAGAGATTCTCTTGCTGTGAGGTGACAATACTAACCGCTGCACCACTGTGGCCACCCAAAAACAAGTGTAGATTACTAAAGTACAGAAACTACAGTATTTTGTTGTTAAATTGTCCCTGTCTCCCTATGAATATGTTGTGCTTGAAAATGTGTATGTGCCATCAAATATGCCTTGGAGAAACTATATATTAGCCAGTTAACAAGGCACTGCTTGCCAGTTAATGATGTACAAAAAGATGTAGCCTCCAAGAGCAGGGTAGGAAGTTCATTCCAAATGTAGATGTTCAGAAAGGTGAGCTTACATAAGAGACAGTCAGGATTTCGAATGAGACAGCTCAATAAGGGCATGCTAACTTGTGAAGTGTACATGGAAGAATAACCTGGACTACTGAGAAGGAATCAAGGCCTAGTTGAGGCCTGCAACTTCTAACCACAACTTTTTTCCTGGAAGTGCTACATGGGTCTGTAAATAATTGATGGAAAGTAACCAAAAGTACTGATTTTTGGTTTTGATGTTTAAACCAGATTGGACAATTATTTTGAGTCTGACTTGATGAGAAATGGTTCAGTGAAACCCATAAATCCCGTATATATGTGTGTATGTGTGTATTTGAACTAATTTTAAAAGGCAGCCTTTGGAATTGTACTACTGGAGTTGTCACGTTCTGCCATGTACTTTATCGGAAATGACACCAATGTAGCACTGTACTCATGCAGTACTTTTCTGACTGGAACTGTGATATGGGGCTAGGAGAGAATTGAGTCAAGCTGTGACATTTTCTATTCCACTGGGGTGTAATAACATTAAATTACACACACACACACACACACACACACACACACACACACACACACACACACACACACACACACACACACACACACACACACACACACGTGTGGCAATGATGAAACTGCTAACAGATCTTTTTTACCTTATAACTTTAAAGGAGCACTATATTTATTTATTTTATTTTTATTTAACATTTGTTTACCAGGATAGTCAGGCTGGACAGCCAGTGTCTGTTTTCAGCAGACTCCTGGGAAGAAAAGCTCCAAAAAAATGATTACATAATAATATGAGCAATTTATACAATGTCAATGAATTTACAATTATAGAGAGGTTAACAAGCTAATAATACAGAGATAAATTCAAGTACTACGTATGGAAAGATTAACATGCTAATAATATAGAAATACATCATGTCTTTATACACAAACAAAAAATTTAGTATAGTATAGGCATGTAGACTATATTACAGTATGTACAAAGAGAGAGGGTGTAATACAGTAAAAGCAAGTGGAGTACCCTCTTTCTGGTGGATGGGAGTTCAGAGAGGTCCTTTGCAGGCACATAAATGGTTGGTATATAGGTAGGCTTTTAATTGGGTTTTGAAGGTGGTTGCACGTTTTTGTAGCCTGAGGTCAGGAGGTAGGGTATTCCAGATTTTTGTGACTTGGTTAGTGAAGACAGATTCACCTGAGCTATTTTTACATTGGATATTTTCTATTAGAACTTTGTTTGTAGATCGCAACTGCCTATTAGTATTGTGGAAGGTTATGAGGCCGATCAGGGCAGGAGTTTTTGCAGGATAGTACAGGATGTGATGTGCCAGATTGAGTTGGTGGTATTGTAGTAAATTTGGGAAATCTAACCAGTGTAGTTTATTAGGGATTTACAGTGGTTGAAGCATGATCTGGCATTGGGAATGAATCTGGCGATTTTGTTATATCAGGTGGAGAGTTTATTAAGGTCAATTTTATTTAGATTTGTCAATACTGGACATGCATACCATATAGTAGCTAGCATATGGGTTCTGGCTATGGCAATTTTAGCTTGAGAAGTTAGGTATTGTTTACATCGATAGAGGGTCCCTAGGTTTTTGTGGACATTGGAGACAGTGAGGGATATATGTTTACTGTATTTTAGTTGGTGGTCAATGGTGAATCATAATAGCTTAGCTACTGGGATTGGGGTGATAAGAGTCTTGTTAACTGACGATATAGAGAAGGTAGTGTCTTGGGTTTTTGTACCATAGAACAACATAAGTTGTGTTTTCTTTTGGTTTAATATTAACTAGAAATTGTTTATCCAATATTCTATTTCAGTGAAAGATTGTTGTTTTTTTTTTGTTGGAGAAGTTGTATACTGGGTGTGGAGCAGATCAGAGTAGTATCATTGGCGTATTGGACTAGTTGTAGTAGCAGAATGGAGTTGATTTGTAAAGATATTGAACAGGAGGGGGCCAAGGATGGACCCTTTGACTGCTTGAAGGCAGTTGTCTAGGTAGCTTTTAAACCAGTGTAAGCTGGGGCTGTCAAGCTTGAGATCTGAGAGGCAGGTTTATAGGTTCATAGGTGTGTACTAGGCTAATGGCCCTGGAGCCTTTACAAGCCTAGCCCATAGGATTACCCTGGCATCATGCTGCCACACCTTAGTCCCAGTGTCTCTGTTAAGTAGAGCCACTGGAGTGATCCCCGGGGTGAATTTTCTATTTCCCATCAACTCATCAAGATTTCTCTTGAAGAGGGATAGTGAGGTGCTCTGTTTGACATGTATAGGAAGTCTATTCCATAGCATGGGCAGTCTCTGGTGTATGAACCTGTCCCTCCAGCATGTTTTGTTGATTGTGGAAATGAGGTTGAGGTCTCTGGAGTGTGTAGTATGGAGGGATTGGGATTTCTTTAGATGTAGCATATCTAACAGAGCTGGGTCAGACATGGCTTTGTAAGTCAAGCAAAGCTCACCTCTAAGTAGGTGATATGAGACAGAGAATAGTTGGAGTTTTTTGATTCTTTCCATATAGGACAAGTGTTTAAGGCCTGGGATCCTCTTCGTGATGTACTTTTGCAGCCTCTCCAGTTGTTCCAGGTGTCTAGTGAGGTACATGCCAAATGGGACATTGTACTTGATGATTGGCCTAATGATGGAAGAGTAGAGGAAGACAAGGACCTCTTTCTTCCTAGATGCAAAACCCTTAGTAATGAGATGTGCCACAAAGAAGGCCTTTCTGACCAAAGTGGCAATGTGGTGGTCAAAAGAGAGGTTGCTGTCAACCAGTGTTCCCAGATCTCTTATAATGCCTTCTGTGATCAGGGGACTACCATCAATGTGGTAATTCATGGGAAATGGGTTTTTCCCAAAGGGGATGATGATTCATTTTTTGGCATTGAGCTTAAGGACATGGTTCTGACACCAGTCGTTGGTCTCAGTGAGGCCTTTCTGTAGGATGTCAACTTCACTTGGGGAGTTAATAATAGCTCCCAACTTGCAATTGTCTGTGAACTTTGTCAGCCAGAGTCCCCTTGTGTTGGCCTGGACTTCTGAGAAGTAGATACCGAACAGGAGAGGACCCAGGACCAATCCCTGTGGGACTCCACTCGTGACTGGTCGGCAGTCTGACTTGGAGTCAGCTACTTTCACACTGTGGATTCTATCTGTGAGCCAGTTTGCAACCCACCTAGTGATATAGGGGTTGATGCCTAGCTTAGTGAGTTTTTCTATGATTCCTGAGTGGGAAATGGTATCAAAGGCCTTGCCTTCATCCACAGATCTGGTGACTGACTCAAAGAAGTCAACCAAGTTGAGCAGCCATGATCTACCCTTCACAAAACCAAACTTTGTGGGATCTAGAGTTTGGAGATTCCTTATATCCTTGTTTATTAGGTCCATGATGATGTGTTCCATAGCTTTACATATCAGACTTGTCAGGCTAATGGGGTGATATTTCCCAAGGTCTGTAGTTGCTCCTCCTTTGTGGAGAGGGATAACTATAGCAGTGCGCCATTCTGTAGGGGCAAAGTCTGAAGTGAGGCTGTGATTGAATAGGGCACACTGGTGAGGTGCCAGTTCACTCTGTAGTTCATGTGGAACACAGCCAGGGATATTGTCAGGTCCCATAGAAGCTGTATTCTTGGTCTTGGACAGTGCTGTTTTAACCTGTGCAGCAGTCATACTGGGTGCCTGGCAATCTACTGGTATTGTGATTGGTCCTTTGGGGGGGAGAGAGTGGTAAAGTTGGCACTGAATCTGTTGACCAGTACATTGGCAATATCTGTTGGCTCAGTATAGGAGGTTCCATTGTGCAGTAGCTCAGAGAAAATATGTCTATTTCCATGGAAATACTTTACATAACTATAGACGGCCTTGTGGCTGTCTTTACTATCTGCTGCAATTCTGTTTTCATAGCTAGCTTTAGAGGATTTGATGAGGGATCTCAGCTTTTTGTTGAGGCTGATAAGGGTGTTTTTCCAGTCTTGGCACTTCACCTTATCTGCGTTAGTTTCCTCCTTCTGTAAAATTTGTTTATGGCAGGGGACCACCTGATCGGCTTCCTTTTTTTTGGAGCAGAGCATCTTGGTTCTATTGGGTATGGCGAGATCCATGCATTTAGGTACGTGTTTGTACAGTGTATTTGTGTATGATTTGGCGGTCATGCAACTATTCTCCATTTGTGTGGGTGCCGAGAAGTTGGCCACCTCTGTTTTAAGTTGGCTTTGGAGACGTTTTTCATGGTGGTTACCTTTGTGGGGGGGGTCAGATGGGGTAGGAGGAATGTGGATTTCCAAGCTGATTAGTTTATGGTTGTATCTAACCAGTGGGGAGTTGACTATTGGTGTAGAGCAACGGTCACCCATGTTAGTAATGACCACGTCAAGGATGTTGCTACCTCTAATGGGGGTAAGAAAAATGTGGTCCAGGGCATTGAAATTAATGATTATTGTGGGAAACTGTGCCAAAAGCTTTGGATAAGTCTAGAAAGGTGGCAGAGGCAAGATTACCTTGGTTCCTGTATGTGCTTATGATATTGGTGAAGTTGATTAGAGCTGTTGTGGTGCTATGGGATGGGCAGAAGCCATGTTGTGAGTTTGATAGAAGGTTATTAGAGATGAGGTGGGTGAGGAGTTGTTGATGAATGCATCTTTCCAGGATTTTGGATAGTGGTGAGAGGATGGCGATGGGTTGGTAGTTGGAGAGATCGGTAGATGGTCCACCTTTGTGGGGGGGGGGTAATAAAAGAAGTTTTCCACAAGGTTGAGATGGTTTGTTCAGTGATAGATCTATTTATTAGTAGTGTGATGGGGTAGGATATGGCTCTAGATGCTAGTTGGAGGTATTTGGCAGGAAAATTGTTGGGAGCAAGGGCGGTTGGTTTAAGTTTTGCTAAGAGTTTTTGGATGGTATATGCATGTACCGATTTAAATGAGAAAGGGGTAGGGCAAGACTGGTGTTTAGGAGGTTGGGGGAGGTTATTAGGGTTTGTATTGTTTAGTAGTTTGAGTATAGAAGAAGTAAAGTAGTCATTGAAGCTGGGACCTATGTGTATGTTTGAACTGTCTATATTAGGTGGGGGAGTTGTTGTTTTACCGGGATTGATGATGTTGTTCACAGCAGCCCAGAATATTTGTGGGTTGTTACTATGCCTCCTTTGTAGGGAGGCATAGTGATTCTGCTTGTCAGTCTTAACCTGTTTCTTAGCTTTGTTTCTAAGTTCGAGGTATGCTTGCCTAATTGTGAGTGTTTTGTGTTGGTGCCAGGCTTTTCAAACCTTATCCCTTTCTTTTAGTAAAGCCCTTGTGGTGCTTTTTAGCCATGGGGCAGGGTTGCTGCATATTCTAATTATTTTGATTGGGGCTGTATAATTTAGAATGTCTAGAAATGTGGAGTTGAAGCATTGTATGGCATTGTCAAGTGGGAGAGTTTTTATGGGAGACCACTTGCAGGATTCTAATGCAGTTAGGAAATGGTCTGTGGGAAAGTTTTTACTGGCAGGGGTTTGTAGTAGAGAGGGGGAGTTATCTGATTTCAGTTTATGCCTGAAGATGAAAGTGAGTTTGTGGTCACTCAGAGAGTTAGGCAGTGTTCCACAGTGAGGGGCAGTGTTGGGCTGATTAGTGAGGATCCAGTCTAGTATGTATTCTCTTTTTGAGGACTTATCGATGCGTGTAGGTGATTGAATGAGTTGGGTGAAGGTATATAGGTATATGTAATTAATGGGAGTTGGGGAGTGGATAGTATTCCAGTAGATATTAACATCACCTAGGACTATGGTTTCTTGAGGGAGGGTGTGGGAGGCCCAGTGGAGTATTGATTCCAATGTGATTACGGTGTCACCTGGGGGTATATAGATCCCAAGAATATTTAGGTGTTTGTGCTGGTTTAAGAGGAGCTTGGCACATAGACTTTCGGCATTTTTGGAGTTAGGTGGTTCTTGTTGGAGTAGCAGAAGTTTTAAGTACATTTTGTAAACTAGGGCTATACCTCCACCTTTTTTGTGGAATCTATCTGCTCTTAAGATGTTATATCCAGGAAGGGTTATGGTGCTATCCTTGATATGTGGTTTAGCCATGTCTCAATTATGAGTATTATGCTGGGGTTGTATAGGGTGCTGGCTGAGTGAAACTCATCTATTTTGTTTATAATACTGCAGATGTTTAAACTGAGTATTAGGAGGTCGGTGGGTTTAGGCTTAAGTGGAATTTGGGAGTTCAGTCTATTGTTTGTAATTGTTGGTGGGCCGGGATTTTGGTAAATATCTCCTCCTAGTAGTAGTTGGGCTGTTGTGATGGTAATAGTTCTAAGATATATCATCATCTGGTTGTAGAATCTGAGGCATGGTAGTTTTTTGGAATGTGGGGGATAACGGATTGCAGAGGTGATTTGGAATATGTTTTGGCTGTAGCAGATGGGGCTGTGATTGAAGTGGTAAGGGGTAGGGTGGGGGACTTTAGGTAATGTGTGATGGGTGAGTGGATGTAAGAGGAGATAATGGTTATTGTGAAGAGGCATATGAGTAGAAATAGCAGTAGCAGAGTAGTAATGTATGAGTGGGAGTGAAGTGTATATGATATATTAACAGTGGAGTGGGTTGAAGCTTGGTGAGGTGTGCTTGTGTGGGGAGAATGGGTAGTTTGATATTGTGTGTAGTGTTAGAGTTCTGAGGGGTGGGTGTAGGAGTGGGTGTGGAGTTTATCATTTCTAAACTGAGTTCCTTGCCTCAGACCAATATGTAAACATTGCCTACTCTCATTTTGTAATATCACTGTCAGGTCAAACCCACGTATCACTTTATTTTGTATACCCCCTCCCATTCGTGTTTTGTGTCCTCTATGTAAATTCAAACATTGTTGTTCTATTTCCTAATGATTTTCAGTAAGAACTTGTAGTTTTTAATTCACATGTTCTTTTATATTAGCAATATAGCAATTGCAGGTAGTAGGAATTTGTGCTTCTCTAATGTGGTTATGTAAACCAGTCACCTATTCATTTTTTATATTATTTTTTTACAGTGGTGAGGGCTGAGTGGGATTTTGAATGGCAGGAGTGGGTTCTAAGGGCTGCAGGAGGTTGTTTTATCACAGGAATGCAGGACTAGAGACTGGTTGCATGAAGCAGCCAATCTCAGTGTCTACTCTAAATGTTAATGGCAGCAAAGGCTCCTGATCTTCAGCATCTTTTCTCTTGCAGTATATATTTTTTTAACTTACAGAATATTAGTTGCTCATGTGAGCAGTGATAGTAGTATACACTGCCCACATAAATGAGCACTAGAGACTATTCACTTTTATTTATTTATTATTTTTAATTTTTACAGTGGTGGGGTTGCCTCCAATTTTGAATGGCAGCAGTGGGCCCTGTTAAGGGCTGCAGGAGGTCGTTTTAACATGTAAATGAAGCACTAGAGATCAGTTTCATGGAGAAGCTGATCTTGGTACATACTTTAAATTTACTGTAAGCAAAGGCTCCTGATTTTCAAGATCTTTTCTCTTGCAGTATATTTTTTTTTAACTTACAGAATATTAGTTGCTCATGTGAGCAGTGATAGTAGTATACACTGCCCACATAAATGAGCACTAGAGACTATTCACTTTTATTTATTTATTATTTTTCATTTTTACAGTGGTGGGGTTGCCTCCAATTTTGAATGGCAGCAGTGGGCCCTGTTAAGGGCTGCAGGAGGTCGTTTTAACATGTAAATGAAGCACTAGAGATCAGTTTCATGGAGAAGCTGATCTTGGTACATACTTTAAATTTACTGTAAGCAAAGGCTCCTGATTTTCAAGATCTTTTCTCTTGCAGTATTTTTTTTTTTTAACTTACAGAATATTAGTTGCTCATGTGAGCAGTGATAGTAGTATACACTGCCCACATAAATGAGCACTAGAGACTATTCACTTTTATTTATTTATTATTTTTCATTTTTACAGTGGTGGGGTTGCCTCCAATTTTGAATGGCAGCAGTGGGCCCTGTTAAGGGCTGCAGGAGGTCGTTTTAACATGTAAATGAAGCACTAGAGATCAGTTTCATGGAGAAGCTGATCTTGGTACATACTTTAAATTTACTGTAAGCAAAGGCTCCTGATTTTCAAGATCTTTTCTCTTGCAGATTTCTTTTTTTATAACCTACAGAAGACTAGATACACACGTGGGCACATAAATGAGCACAAGACATTGGTTGCATGGAGCAGCTGATCTTAATACATAATGTTAACGGGAGCAAAGGCTCCTGATCTTTAAGATCTTTTCTCTTTATGGATTTTTATTTATTTTTTTTATGGACAGAACACTCGATGCACATGTTGCCAGTGATAGCAGTACACACTGCCCACATAAATGGTCCATTCATTTTCCCCTTTCTTGTATGTAACAATGATTAGTATTTGCAATGTGGATGGCTGTAAATAACAGCCTCCAAGTCCCAATATAAAATCAAATCAGCACTAGAGATCAGTTGTCTTGAGGAGCCAATAGAGATGGTTGTCAGTGATGTTAACGGGAGCAAAGGCTCTTGAGCATGAAAGATGACTTTCCTCCTGCAGACAGCAAGACAGTATGCAACAGTGCATGCTGCCCACAGAGATAAACATCGGATACATCTGTGGGCAAAGATGGCAGTAGGCATTGCCCACAGAGGCAATCATTTATTTCTCTTCCATACATATTAGTGATCTGCACAGGATCATACCGCTCAAATGTCCAGTATTTTGGAAAATGCTAAGAATATTTCCCTCATATGTTGGTATGTTCCTCATAAAATCTGTGGTTTGCCGGGAATACATTTAGGATTGAAGTCACTAAATATTGACAGACTTTTAAGTTTCAGATATCATATGTTCAAAAATGCTTCCTAATGGAATATATGCTATTATGTTCATTAATAATGACAGATGCCTCATTGCTGGGATGCTGACAACAGCACAATGCACCTTCATAGCTGCTTGGGTGATGGCTCATTAGAAGGCTGATGGTCAGTAGGCTTGGGGTCAAAAATAATATAATTAAAAAAAGATAACTGCAAGCCAACAAAATAGGGGAGACATACCAACACTTAGAACTGGGAAAGGAAGGGTGAGCAGACAGTGTGCAAAAATATAGACTATGGTGAGGTATGCCAACACTTAGAACTAGGAAAGGACTGTGGACAGATAGTAAGCAAATGTTAAGATTATGGGCAGTTTTTAGGTGGCAGAATTTATGCAACAGAAAGGACTGTTACTGAAAATGGACACGAGATATGTTCTAAATAAGAGGATAGTAATACTAAAGTGAACTATCACTGATGGGTACTGATGATGCTGCTAACAGATGGCATTGTTTGCTTCTCATGAGGCGAAGTCTGATCAGGAAATTACAGCAACCGTAGAGTTTATTTTCAGTAATCTCCTGATATTTTGCTTATGCTAATCTTCTCTTATTAGGTTATCTTCTAAGAGACAGCAATCTCCTAGAAAGAAATGTCAGACATAAGATCTTAAGCACAAGAGTAGTTGTCTACACAGATCTTAAGAAAATGCATATTGCGAAAAAGTGCATTGTATAAGATTAGCATATTAATCAATCAAACATCCAGACCCCCAACATGTAACCTCAGGCTTAGTGACACTCTTGTTCTTAAATCTAATCGCCAAGGCCTTCGACACCATCCCCCACTGGAATCATAGATAAACTTACTAAGCTGGGCATAAATCCCTACGTCACTCGATGGGTTGCCAACTGGCTTACTGACAGAACCCAGACTGTACAAGTAGCCGACTCCAAATCCAGCTCCAGACAAGTGACAAGTGGAGCACCTCAGGGTTCAGTCCTGGGACCACTCTTGTTTGGCATCTACTTCTCTGAAGTACAGACCAACACTAAGGGACTCTGGCTAACAAAGTTCGCAGATGACTGCAAACTGGGAGCCATTATTGAATCCCCAAATGATGTGGATATTCTTCAAAAGGGCCTTGCAGAAACAGATGCCTGGTGCCAGAGCCATGGGATCAAGCTTAATGCCAAGAAATGTATAGTTAATCCCCTTTGGAAAAAAACATGTACCCATGAATTACCACATAGGTGGCAGGACACTAAACATCGAAAGTGTGATGAGAGACTTAGGGAAACAGGTGGACAGTGGTCTCACTTTCAATAACCACATAGCCACAACAGTCAGGAAATCCTTCTATGTGGCACATCTCATCACTAAGGGGTTTTCATCCAGAAAAAAGGAGGTCATTATCCCACTGTACTCATCCCTCATTTGACCCATTATAGAGTATAATGCCCCATTTGGTATGTACCTCACAAGACATCTGCAATAGCTGGAAAGGCCACAGAAATACCTCACTAAAAGAATCACAGGCCTAAAGCAAATGCCATATGCTGACCATCTAAAAAAATTCCAGCTATACTCTGTGGCATATCGTCTACTCAGAGGCAATCTCTGTTTAACATACAAGGCCATGTCAAACCCTGAGCTGTTGGACATGCTCCACTTAAAGAAATCCTAATCCCTCAGAGCCACACGCTCCAGGGATCTAAACCTTGTCATCACAATGAACAAAACATGCTGGAGGGATAGGTTCCTGACCCAGAGACTCCCCATACTCTGTAATAGACTGCCCATACATGTCAAGCAGAGCGCCTCATTGGCCCTCTTCAAAGGGAACCTTGATGATTGGATGGGAGATAGGAAATTCACCCCGGGGATCATGCCAGTCACCCTGCCAGACAGGGGTCCAGAGAAGTAAATATTGTAGGAAGAAATATCCAGGGAATTGTTATGGCTAGGCTTGCATAGGCCCTAGGGCCAATAACTTAGTAACAACCTATGAACCTATGAACCTATGTGTCTGTGACATGCTTCACCTCTACTTTGAGCAGTATTCCACTAGTGTCTACCCTTTCATTCATAATTTACTTCTAACTGCACAAGAGCCTTTCATAGTCTGACCTGGTGTATTACACAATAACAGTCTGACAGTGCATGCTTGCACATTAAGATTATGAAGTTTCACTCTTTAATCCTTAACTAATCCCCCCTCTCTTCCCCTCACTCACACAGACACACACATACACACACACATTGGTTTAACTTCTTCACCATTCATTATGCTTCTGGGCTGAGATTATATTTGTATATCTCTCTCTGATGCAATATTCCTGTTTTATTTACCAAGTATTTTACTGGGTACAGTTCTGTTTAAAGCATTTATGCCATTTGTTGTTATCATTTTTTGCTTCTCATTTGAATGTTTTCCAGACATGTATCCCGTTGCTCTCATGTCCTTCTTAATACCAGCAAGTCCATCTTTTCAGCCAGTCAAACGTTTACCTTCAAATTATCTATTTAAAGATGGTTTCCAAAACTGTCTGTTCCTCCCTTTTTCTGTCTTGCTTTAGTTACTCTATTGTATAGAAGGAATACTCATTACGATGAGACAAAGTTCAGTCAACACTTATAGGTGGTCCAGGTGAATTCAATCACCACTCATTCATGGAGGAAGTGGGTTTGATGACCACACATCTGCAGTACTGATGGGCAAAGTCAGCAATCACATGGCCTTGTGGATGCAGTCATTGCTCATCTGAAGTACTGATAGGCGACATCACCACTTTTATCTCAGGGACTGGTAGTTGAAGTCATCCCTCATCTGTGATACTGTCAGTACAGTCACTTCACCTGTGGTACTGGTGCCTGCAGTTAACACTTATCCATGGAAATGGTGGATGTAGTGCCACTGATCTGCAATACTAATGGGTGAGGTCACAGTTCATTTGTGGTACTGATGGGTAGAAGTACTACTCACCAGTGTTATTTTTGGGTGAAGTCGCTGCTTATCTGTGAGTCTGGTAACTGCAGTCACCATTCATTCATTATAATGGTGGGTAGAGTGACCACTCATCCATGTTATTATGATTATTGAATATGAGCTTAGCACATTTCCATGGAATTGGTGGGCACAGCTACCCCACATCAAGAGTTCTTGTTTAATTAATCCAGGCCATTATATTGACCGGTCTGCCCTATAACCATTTTGAACTCCTCTCATCACTTTCTTCTTTTTACACCTTCTCCACCTGTCTCATACATTCTTGAATGCCTCTCTGAATTCTACTTCCACCACCAATCCCTATAACATATTCCTTGGATCTACAACAATTTCAATGAATTGTTGCTTTTTTTCAGGTATATGGAATGGTCATATCAGTGTATAACATGGAGTTGTGCATCCATATTATGTTACAAATCACTTATGGTTTCTGAAGAGAAGGCTTCAACTCCTCTGCTCCATGTTTGCACCATTTCACCTGTATCCCACATACCTTTTTGACATTTTTCCAACAAATCACTGCCAAAAATATAGTTCTGCTCTTTATATGGCCTCCAGAACTGCAGACAGTGTCACCGTTTGGTCTTCATGCATGGTACAGAGGAAGCAGCACTGTTTGCTCCTAGAGTCCATCTTCTTGAACATACTCCTCAACTTTCTGTGTTTTTTAATCATAGTACTCTTACTCTGCATCTAGTGGTATGGGTCACTTCCATGTCCATTTCTTCCTTTGTCCCCATCAGAGAAAAACCTTCACATGCTTCACACCATGGTTGTTGTGATCTAAGGCATCGCATTTGATATAGACCTGTTATTTGATCTGTTACAACTGTTGCTCACTAATTACTGCCTCGTGTAGGACCAGTAGGGACTAGGTAGCTTGCATGTGTAATGGTTTCGTATTTTAGCGACTAAAAGCTTGTATGTTTACTGTTAATAGTTGGCAGCTAGGAAGCTTGTATGTCCACTGTTTTATTTAAGTGTTAGCTCAGTGCCGTCTTATAACTAAATTGCGCTGTGATTAAACCTTTATAAATTGTAGCTATAGTAAACTAATTTCCAACTGGAACAACATCTCTTTAGTTACAGAACCTAGTTAGTGACAGGATTATAACATCCTGGGCTGTATCACCTCAAAGACTATAGTTTCACTTTTGTTCTCCTTGCACAAATATGCTAGTTTACCCATAATAAGCAGCATTGTTGCAGTGTCATTTTGCACCTGAAACTGGCTTGTGATAGGAACGGTATTATGATTATGTGTGCATAGATTAAGCTAGTGACTTATGTTAACTTTATCTAATCTCACCCCTATCAGGTATTACCCCCTTCTACCAACTATTCTGAAAGGCTTGTAACATAAAAAGGATGCTACCCTGAGGAAACTTAACTGAAAACCTGCTCTGAACTGTCCCTCGACTTAACAAACTTGCTAAGGTTAATATCTCTAATTCTTACTGTTTGTACCACAATGTATGCTGACCTGGGTCTACAGCACTATTAGGTAGCCTTAAATTCTGAACCCAACCCCTAAAACTCTAATATATTGGCTAATTAAAAGTAGCTAATAAGTATCTTCACCTACATTAATAAAAAATCAGTGGCATTATACTATAGGTAAAAACTGTAAGTATATACAAAAAAAAGTGTTGCCAACCAGTAAAACTGAACCTAAAATGCTTTACTATAAGTCTCTTAACTTATATTTGCAGGCTGTAAGATCTGTGTGTCTGAGTTAAGCCCTGCTCCGCTCACCCTCGCTGTGCTCAGGCTCATTCCGCACCCCTCCCTGCCCCCAATTGCCACCCACCCCCACTACTGCTAGATTTACAGCCACTTAACCACACCACTCCCACCCAACCAATCAGTATTGCACTCCTAATCTTACACTTAGCCCCTTAACTCCCTCCTCCAGTTCTTATCCTTCCTTCATATCCCGGTGAAAATATAATAAAAAAATTATAACTGACCATCCAATACAATGTCTTTACTTTCTCTGCTATCCCTTATGTTAATTACATATCTCCTCTCCACTTATGAAAATCAGCACTATCTAGGATTTCATTACCCAAAATGTCAAACCACCACCCCAATTACATGCAATATGAAAGGTCACCCAATAAATTGTCCTATCTCCAACTCCTTAACCACAAGAAACCATCAACCTATTAACTCTAGATTCATGAGCCCAAAATTCAAACACTATCAAAAACTATTGCGTACATTTTTGAAGCTTATTGTTACCTTACATTATAACCTCACAATGGATGGAGACATTCACCCAAACCCTGGCCCAACCACTCTTGATCACTCTACCTCTTATTCTAATAACCCTACCAAAATACTATCTATAGATAGGACCCCCAACTCTCTCCTGGTCTGCAATCTAAATATTAGAAGCATTAACAATAAAGTATATAACTTACATACCCTATTAGAATACCACTCCCCGATATACTGTGTCTAACTGAAACCTGGCTAAAGCCATCAGTCTCAGATAATGAAGTTTTACCACCTGGCTACAACATACTTAGACTTGACTGTGCTACTAGGAAGGGAGTTGGGCTAGCTGTTCTCTTTAAATCTATACTAACTGTCACTATAGACCCCCTTCAACCACCCCAGTTCAATAATGCAGAAATTCTCACTTCCAGATTTCAGATTAATAAAAATAAACGTATATATATATTGCCTGCATGTACATTCCCCCAGGGAATAATACCAATACCCTAGAAGACATCCTTTACTGGCTAGCTAATACCTATCCCCAAGAAACCATAGTTCTAGGAGATTTTTAACATAGACTGGAACTCCTGCTCCTTGGAATCTCCTACTACCCATGTGAACCTATATGGGTTTACACAGGTCATATCAACAACCACCAGGATAAACAAATCTAATCACAAATAAAGTATACTAGATTGGATACTAATCAATAGTCATCCCGAAATGTATACATCAGGGATCCTTCCTGATGACCTTAGTGATCACTTACTTACCTTTATAGTTAAACACAAAGCCAATCATCCCCACCAGCCCACCTATAGAGTAGTTAGAAATAATAAGAGCTTTAATCCTACCAACTTTCAAGATGAGCTCAAATCATGGTCTGCCCTAAAATACCTACTATTGGATGAAGCTGTTGCTTACTTTAACAATAAATTCCTTACCATCCTTAATTCTCATGCTCCTGTTCGCTCCATTAGGACCAAAACAAAAATTGCACCTTGGCTCTCTAAAGATACCAAATCAAAAATCTTACTCAGAAACAAGGCATGGGCCATATGGCATTCCACTAAAGCCACTCTAGATCAATTCAAATACCGGCAATTAAGGAATGAGACAAAAATATTAATTTTATTAGATTAAAAAAACTTCTACTGCCATCTCCAGCAGAGAAATCAAAATAACCCACAAATGTTTTGGGCAGGCATAAACAAACTATTGCACCCAGGACAAACCACCACACCAACTCCCTCAGCCTCTTCTGATAAACTACCAGAGGATGTTGCTAACACCTTCAACAGTTTCTTCACTGAGAATGTTCAGGCCCTAGCTGGCCGGCTACCCCTGCATTCCTCTAACATACATGATACCATTCCCACTACCCAGCACTCCTTCAGCTTCCAACCAGTAACTACATCGTTTATTCACACCCTAATCAAACAATTAAAACCTACAACTCTAGCTGTTGATCTTCTCTCTGCTGAATATCTGCAAAACGCTGCAGATGCCATAGCATATCCCATCTCCATTTTAATCAGTCGCACCACATCAGAAGCCACAGTCCCATCCATGTGGAAAATGTCTCATGTCATACCCCTTCATAAAGGTGGTAGCTCTACTGAACTATCTAACTTTAGACCTATAGCTATATTGTCACACTAGCGAAAATTATGGAAAAGTGCATCCATAAACAGCTACTTCGCTATCTAATCCAAAACAACCTACTGGCCAACTCTCAGCATGGCTTTAGGCCACACCATAGTACCACCTCAGCCCTTCTCACCTTCTCTAATGCTATAAATTATAACAGGAACAACAAAAAATTATCCTCAGCTCTTTTTTGGACCTCTCAAAGACTTTTGACATGGTTAATCACCAACTAATAATCCACACCCTGAAAAGACATGCACACTCGCCACTGTTTCCAATCTTATCTGAGTGACAGACAACAAGTTGTCCTATGGCAGAATAAACTATCCAACCTCCTACTCAACACCCTGGGTGTCCCCCAAGGGTCTATTCTGGGACCTCTTTTGTTTTCCATTTTCATTAATGACCTACATACTGTCATCCCAAAAGCAAACTGCATTCAATATGCATAGCCACCTCCCAGGCAGAACTGCAGACACTAACTCAGGATATTTTTAACAGAGTTGAAAATTGGCTTTCTGACCATTGTCTGATTTTAAACCCCAACAAAACTAAGCTACTACTTTTCTCCCCTACTCATAAGTCCACAGTATTATCCTTCTCCATTAAGTCTAATAATGGGCCCATAATATCCCAGATGTCTATACAAAGCTCCTAGATGTTATCATAGATAACAATCTTAAATTTGATATGCATGCCAGTAAAACTATCAAAACCATTAACAAAAAACTTGGCTCACTATATAGGATCAAACCATTCCTAACCCCACTTGCCAGAACTGCCATTTCCCGCACTCATCTACTCTCTACCCTTTTCTATGCCTCCCCCTACTTACCAATTTGAATAAAACTGACCTTAACAAACTCTCTAGCTGTTATAATCACATAGCTGGATTTGCAACTGACTTGCCCTATAGAACACATCATTGTATAAACCTAAATAATATTGGCTGACTAGAACTGCCCAGGTTAATTCAGTACAACCAACTTATATACATAAAGCACTTTACCAACCTGAAAAAACACCTGTACTTAAAAATATTTTCTACCCCTACTGCAACCCCAGACCACTTTGCTCATCTAGTAGACTTGTAGTTCAGACTGTCAAAGCCAACAACTCAGCCGGTGACTCTCTGTTTGCCAACTCTGTTGGCAAAACTTGGAACTCACTGCCTGCTGACATTACTCTAGAGACATCCCTAACTCAATTCAAGAAATGTCTCAAGCAGTATTTCAGTTCTCATTGGTTATGTCCTTGCTCCAAGCCTGGCTAAATCTTTAGTTATATTTGTGTACCAATACTATTTTACCTGCAACCTATTTGTGTCGTAATTTCTTAGACTATTTCACAAGTTTGTGTGATTGTTTAACTTACTTGTCTCTACAGTGTCTGAAAACTGTTCTTAATTTGTACAATGTATGTTTTCTTTTGTAACTACCTTTGGAGCTTTTCTCCCCGGGCCTCCACTGAAAATGGACATGTATCCAGTCGGACTATCCCGGTCAACAAATGTAAAAATAAATAAATAAATAAATAATGTTCAGTGATTTCTGTTTTTCTGAATTGTACTGCCATCTCTAATCCAAAATTTTCATCAGACTTTATAACTCCTTTCTTAGATTATGCTCACCATCTTCCACAGTTACAATTATCTTTGTGTTATCAGAGAACAATTTATCTTAATCTCTGTTTCATCGTGTATTTCTGACATGAGCACAGTAAAAAGTATTGGAGCCAACACTAGCTCTGCAGGACTTCACTAGTTACTTCACACATCACACCAAAATCCTCTGTAGTCCTACCTTCCCACCATGTGACAAAGCATTTCCTTAGTTTTGGCCTTACTCACATCCATTACAGTTAATTTTCCCAACAATCATTGATGTAGGACTGAGTTTAAAACTTTTCGAGTCCTCTTGTAAACCAGACATGCATCTGACTCAGGTTTGACAGACACCTTTTTCTGGTCACGAAAACCTACTGGTTGTTATCACTGAGAAAGCTATCTCTTGTGAAACAAACTGGTCTTTTCCTCAGAATTTTCTAGATACATTTTACAGAGCACACATAGCCAGTAGGAATTCAGACAAGTGGCAACAGCATCTTTGATGTTTGGGACAGTATTAAAAAGTTTTCAAGCCACTTTCTATTTATGTAGTTATACATGCTGTCATGTACCATCTAAGAAGAAGCTCCTGCCCCCTTTGCCTATTCTGCTATGGCATCTTTGTTATGTATAATTATAAAAAACATTCCTCTGATGTTAGTAAAAAGAACTTCACTCTCTGTACACGTGGTAGCTCCCCTTATTTGTCATGATAATGACTACTTAATATAAAACATATGTTTTTAGTAAACAAATTTCACAATGTGATGAATGATGAATGATGAAGCAGCAAGGGCGTTGAGAGTTGTTAGGCCTTTTCAAATTTCAGGGGTTGCTTTATGTACTTGATAATTGGTCTAATCCATGCTGAATATAATGGGATGGTAATATCTTTAGATCTTGATCTTGATGATACTCATGGCTATTAGTTGTGCTAAGTTTAAGGATTTTCTGACTAAAGTCACCACATCATGACTGAATGAGATGGCACTGTTAACCCAGGTCCCTGACTATCCTTTGGTTAAGTAGGGGATTATTGTGTATAATATATGTTGAGGGTAGGGATTCTTTGCTAAATGAAACAGTGCTATACTAGTTTGTTTAATACGAGTCTATTTTCAGTATACCTAGTATTAACTAGGGTACATTATTTTTAAAGGGTACTAGTATCGAGGGGGTCTTGATAATAAAACCCAGTTTAATGTCATCTGCAAACGCAGAGGTCCCGGTTCTCAGTTTGAAGATCAGAGGAGCAAATGTTAAAAATGAGAGGTCACTGGACAGAACCCTGGGGAACTCTGTTGGTTGACTTCATACTTTCAGATTAAAAACATGCCATTTGACCTAGATGGGTTCTGTCTTTTGCCAAGTTTGCTGTCCAGCTTACCAAATACAGATCTATATTTAAAGCATCTAGCATACTTACACTGCCCACATGGGGTATGATGTCAAACTTTTTGGCTAGGTCAAGATGCACTGTGTGAACAGCATAACCACTATTAATAGCCTATGTAACCTTCTGGATGTAGTTAGCAAAATGTAATATGTAGCATTTCCTGTTTATAAAACCAAACTATTGGGGCTCACTTTAGTGAGATTTTTTCCCATTATAATTGATTAAATCAGTTATGATACACTCCACAGATTTGTAGATCAGACTTGTAAGGATGATGATTCTAATTACTGTGGTCTGTGGTAAAACCACCTTTGTAGAGGGGAATCACCACTACAGTATACCAAAATTCAGGAACAAAGCTTAAGTTAAGTTGTATGATAAGAGGTTTGGTGACAACACATATAGCACTATTTATTAAACATGCAGGTATGTTATGAGGTCCCATGCAGGAAGGATTTTTGATCTTTGATAGCATGCATCAAAGCATGTTCCTTGGTCAAAATATGAGGATGTATGGAATTCTGACAAATGTAGAGTATGAACAGATGTTCTGGGGTAAAGTTTGTACTGAACTGTTTGCTAGTATATTGGTAATGTTTATTGGGTTGGAGTAGGTGGTCCCATATAGGATAAGTTCTAGGCATTGTTGGATATTGCTTTTTACTTTCCTCCATCCGTCCATCTATCCTCAACCCCTTTTTCACATTTTGTACATGGGGTTGGGTAGTCACTTTAACAGTGACATTCATCTTAAGCCAAGGTTCTCTCCACCGGGTGACTAGCCCTGCCACTGTAGTTCATCTGTACCAGTCACTCGCACACACACTCGCACCTATGGCCAGTTAAGAGTGCCCAATCCACCTACTGCATGTTCCTGGAATGTGGAAGGAAACCAGAGCACCCGGAGGAAACCCACGCGACCGCAGGGAGGACATGCAGACTCTGCACAGAAAACCTACATAAAAAAGGACTTTTGGTTGCCCTTAGCTTCAGAAGGAAGTTGTAAGTTCATGGGTTCTTTACTATTACTATTACTGATCATATTTTACAATTATCTGACAATGTTTTTCTACTATCTTTGTTATGAGGAGTTTAGGATTTGCTGTATAATTTAATGAGTTGTTTTTGTCTTGCTGTAAAGTTTATTATGTTGGCAAACCACCAGATAGTTGTTTCTAAATTTTCATTTGTGTTCAGCTTTGGTTGTGATCGCTAATTATATGGATTTGTCTAAGTAGCCATAGAACTCAGTTGTGAAACAAACTGCTTTGTCAGTGTGAAGTTGATGTTGTCATATGTGAATTTTGAGGTTTCATCTTAAATTATATGAGGACTGGTCATCTGAAGTCTTTAAATTCAGACATGCTGGTTTCAGAGGATTTGTTGGTTTTAAAGACAAAGATCACAAGGTTATGGTTCATTTTAACTGAGGAGAGAGAGCCCAGGAGAATAGTACATGTAGAGGCTGTATTCATAATGGCCAGGTCTAGAATGTTATGTCTTCTAGTTCATTTTATTAACTATTTGTTCCAGGGAAGATATGGTTAATTAAGTCTGAGAATTTCTGGGCACACTCTACAATGGAGGTGCAGGTGATTTAGTTAATTGTGGGATATAAAAGCCTCTGAACATAATGTAGTTTTCCTTAATCAGGACTTCTTTGAATACTTTCAGCGATCTTGCATCATCGTCACCTGGGGATATGGAGGGTATCCTGTAGCATACTCTAAGTTAGTAGCTTGTACAGATATTTTTCAGCGATCTAGAAATCTATAACATGTTTGTGCACTTGTGGGATTCAGACCTGGAGAGTACAACAAATTGCTATAATAAAAGCAGATACCCAGTTTTCAGTGCCACTGTGCACCAATGACCAGCACTTTTTGTAGAAGACAGCAATAACATAGTTCCATAAATAAGGGAAATGGCTGGTCTCATTTAGTAGTGGGGAAGAAGCTCAAGGCACTGAATATTGACATGGTGTAGCTTAGGGGAAAACACGTTCATGCAGAGGACAGATTTTTTTTCATGAAAAGAGCACAAATACTATGTGAATAGCCAGATCAAATAATTTGCTTCAGTATAGTGCATCTCACACAGGAATGTCAAATTTTAAATAAGTACCAAGGATAAAAAAATAGCTCTTAGAACTCAACAACCAACAATTACAGCCATGAACTCCCTCCTTGGAATTAAAACGTTTAAACTAGCTTAGTCTCTTGTCAGAAAAAAAAAATAATTTTAATAGCCAGACAACCTAACTAACAAAGTATTGTGCTGCTATTAACTTGAATTTGTCTAAATAAAAATGTAAAATAATTTAAAACACTTAAGGCAGTTGTTATATTGTCTGAATAAGGGCAATGATATGCAAAATAATTTAATCTGATAAATAAAATAGCTTTATAACAACACAAGATTATAATTTTGATTACTGCAAAATATAATTGTTAATCTTGAACAAAAATGCAAAGTAAATTATCCTTTATGGATAGGGAAGTACATCTTATTTGTTGGAACCATAAAACTTCTTTACTTGTTAATTTATTGGCATTTGTTTGTCAGGAGAGTCAAGTGGAGGAAAAAAACATTGATCAGCAGAGATTCATGAAGTAAAGCTCCAACAAACAATTATACACAGTAAACAAAACATAAGGTACAAGGCTTTAAGACATGGTACATTTTTGAATAGTATGAAGAATGTATATACATTGAAGTTACATAATACAGAAATACCCTTGAATAAGTAGCTACTCAAGGGTTGCTCCATTTAAGAAGGTGTGTTTGTAAGAAGTATTTAAGATACGCCAATGTGTTTTGCAAGAAAGGCCTTGTTTCTCAAACATCCAAACCATCATAAAGGAAATCAGTTCAACAACTCATATTATCCAAGTAAAGGAACATGCAATCATAGCACATTTTCACTGTGACGAGGATGTAGTTTGTTTGCGAGGGTTAACACACTATTTCAGTTTTGAATGTAAAGTTGGAACAGTAACTCTGAAACTGCAAAATGAGAGGAAAAATGCAATTATTAATGTAGCCAATATTTTCAGATTTGTCCAAGACGAACCAAGAACCAAACTAACACTTCAATTCCAAAGACACAAAGTAAGCAAGGAAAATGGCAGAGACACCTGAGGTAAAATAAAATAAAACATTTAAACCAATGAAAATTAAGTGCTTTCATCTGTATGTAACACTGATTTCTTCAGAATTAAAATATAAAACACCCATCACTGTTTAAATTTCTTTGTGACACGTCTTGTAATCAATAACTAACCAATCAAGTTGTGCAAAAACCTGCCTATTGAAAACACTAATCAAGCATCATAAACCAATAAATGATAATCTTTCCATCTGCCAATAGACTTTGGTTGTAATATGAATGTTGTACATCACACGTTATGCTCCCCACTCATGGCATAGGGCATAAAGGTGAGGCACAGATGTCCATACCTCTGAACTACTTTGCCACCAGTTCAAACACCATCTTTGATCATTAGTCTGGATGCTCTTTCATCTTCTGGTTGCCAAACGTCCCATTGGGGGTTTTCTTATTATCTTATTTTTTTGTTGTTGAAGGACTACATGTCATCCAGAAATGGGAAATGCTAGTGTGGGAGAGAGATTCCCTATAAGGACTATCACAAACAGTATTTATTTTGCTTAGGTGCTTCTCATGACCATGCGTCTTGTCCGATAATAGTTGGGAGGAGAGAGACAGAATAAAGGGATAGGGATTTTAGTCTATCCACATATGACGTGTTGTTTACACCCTGTATTTTATTTGTGGGGACCCTCTAAGGCTACTCCAGCTACTATAAGTGCTTAGCCAAAGACATGCCAAATGGTATAATGTACATGATAATTGGTCTAATGAGGCTGAGTGCACCAGGACTATAATTTCCTTGGATCTGGATTCCATACCTTTACTTATAATTTATGATACATAAAAGGACTTCCTCACCAATGTGGACACATGGCAGTCAAAGTTCAGACTACTATCTATCTATGTATATAGATCTCTCACCTAAGAGTCTACTCTTAGGGGTGTGCTATTGATGTTGTAGTTTTCAGGGGTGTTTAATTTCCCAGAGGGTGTGATAATGCATTTTTTTCATTTCGTTTTAGGCCGGGGCTCTGTTACCAGTCATTCATCTGATATGGGCCCTCCTTGATGGATATCTGCATCATTGGAGAATTCAGTGATTGCCCCCACCTTGCAGTCCTTGGCAGGCTTTATCATCCAGAGGCCTTTCACATTAGCCATGACTTCAGAGAAGTATATTACGAACAGGAGTGGTCCTAACACTGAGCCCTGTGACACACCACTGGTAACTGGCCTCTTGTTGGATTTGGATTCACCCAATCTGACCATGTGCCCTGTCCATGAGCCAATTGGCTATCCATCTGGTGACATAGGGATTTATGCCCAGTTTTGTGAATTTATTTATAATACCTGAGTGGAGAATTGTGTCAAATGCCTTGGCCAGGTCAAGGTAGGGGATATCTACTGTTTAACCCTCATCCATGGTCTTAGTGACTTTCTCAAAGAAATCCATCAAACTCAGTAGGTATGACCTGCCCTTGACAAAACCAAATTGGGTCAGGTCCAGTGTTTGGAAGTTTTCTATGTCATTATTTATCAGATCCATGATTATTATTTCCATGGTCTTACATATAAGAGTAGTCAAACTTATATGTGTGCATGGGTGTGTGTGTGTGTGTGTGTGCGCGCGCGCGTGTGTGCGTGTGTGTGTATATATGTGTGTGTGTGTGTGTGTGTGTGTGTGTGTGTGTGTGTGTGTGTGTGTGTGTGTGTGTGTGTGTGTGTGTCTCTGTCTGTGTGTGGAAGAATAAATCAGAAAAAACACTTTCCTGAGCTATGTGTAGCTTTTTATAAATGTAGATGACATTGTAAGTCATATTTAGGACATAGTGTAGGGACATTATTTTTTAAGTCCTCTTTGCTGGTCCTTGTTAATAAACTTTTATATTTAACAGATGTGTGTAGTTTGAATGACCCAGGTCCACAAGATTTATTTTCAGTTATGGAAGGCATACAAACCTCTGTGTATTAAAATCCATGACTTTTTGTCATTGGATTGTCTGTGTCAAGCAATTCAGACAAAATCCATTATGTGAAAAGATGTCCCATTCCCTATAAATGTCAGAACTTGGAGACAGATTCCATGATGGGTAGCCACTATATATAAGATAGTTCACACTTAAGCTGCATGGCTGAATTTCACTTAAAAGGTAAAGGAATACAGATACATGGGCTTCACCCAAGCATGTTGGATATGTGCACTCTAAGGAGATTCAAGCACACTGTGAAGTATTGTCTCAATGTTTATTGTTAATGGAGTTACTGCACAGCTCTATTTAACTTCTTATTACATTGAGAGATGCAGACTTTTTGGCCATATCTTTGATTTCCATCAAAAACAGCAAAGACACATGTCCAGCAGGTGACTCACAATATTAGAAAGACAGTAAGGCTATGGAGGAAAAGCTAAACAATGTATATTAGTTGCTTTTTGAAAGGTAGCATGAATACAGAACAAGCATGTTGACGTTTGCAGGTATATCAAGACAGACAAACATTGTCCGTCAGTGCATATTCTTCTTTCTGCCACTGCCAATATGGGGAGGACTTACTAGGAAAGCCTGATAGATGATGCTATGCCACAGACTTACTGGGAAAGCCTGATAGATGATGCTACGCCACAGACTTACTGGGAAAGCCTGATAGATGATGTTACGCCACAGATTTACTGGGAAAGCCTGATAGATGATGCTATGCCACAGACTTACTGGGAAAGCCTGATAGATGATGCTATGCCACAGTCTTACTGGGAAAGCCTGATAGATGATGCTACGCCACAGACTTACTGGGAAAGCCTGATAGATGATGCTATGCCACAGACTTACTGGGAAAGCCTGATAGATGATGGTATGCCACAGACTTACTGGGAAAGTCTGATAGATGATGCTACGCCACAGTCTTACTGGGAAAGCCTGATAGATGATGCTACGCCACTGTCTTACTGGGAAAGCCTGATAGATGATGCTATGCCACACACCACCTTGACAATATCACTCTGGACAGCCACATTGGCAAGGAGGGAAGGCTGTTAATTATTCTCAGCTTGATGGCTAAACTGGTATATAGGATGTGACTTAAATGTGGTGTGGGTCTGGAATATTCTTCTGATGTGTGTATGGAGAGCTAGTAAGTGAGTCCAGCAAAGCAAAAACACACAAGACATGCCCCAGTCTCAGTACCAATGATCCTTTTGTCAGTATGCCTAGTTAACCATTTTATAATGCACTAGAGCCCTTATGTACTTCTCTCAAAAAGCTAGGCTTAAGGGCAAGTCGTCCTTTCTCACTTGAGAATGGGGCACAGAAAGCACAAGGGGCTTCTCAGACATGAATAAAGACAGTGAGGCTTCCCTTCCTTGGTGTTCATAGGATCATAAGATCGTAGGAAATGCAACTCAGCTGAGTCTTACAACTCTTTACATCTTTTCAGTTTCCACCCTAAGACCATGCTTCTTTTTTCAAGGAGATCCAGGCGTGGCAAGCCAGGGTGAATTTGTGGATGCCCATCCAATCATCCAATTCCTGTTTGAAGGAAGATTATGTGTCATACTTCACAGTTTGTACTGGAATGTATTGTGTAATGAACCTTTATCATCACAGTTGTTTTATTTATTTTTTGGTGAAGACTTACATCCCTGGTTCTGGTAATTGTGGTACAATTTGATTTGTAGAGATACAAGAAGATTCTAGACCACTGCGGCCATAAAGGGTCAGAAAACAAGACATAGTTCTATGCTTAGGAATAAATCAGATACTGAATAAAGTACCAGTGCTTCCAGTCTGTTTTTCTAAATCAGCAGTGTTCATAGTTTGGAGCCGCTAATGTCTTTCAAGTTGTTTGGTATGTCTAGTGAGATACCTAAACAATGATGAATATAAGGGGGCAATACCCGCATTAGATTTAGAAGAGATTCCCTAAGCAATCAGCTGTGTTAAGAAAGACTTTCTGACTGCTCTTGTTACATGACGATCAAAGGAGAGGGAATTATCAACACAAAATCCAGGGTCTCTAAAACATTCTCACTTTGGGGTGGGTTATTATAGCAATAACTGACAAAGTCGGTGTGGTATAGTGAAGATTTACCCATGGTTGGTGTGGTTGAATCACAAGGGTGAAGCCTGAGTGATTAAATAAAGCCAATCATGGGTAAATTTCAATATACCACAACCACAAAGTCGGTTATTGCTATTATACAATGCAATATTTAAGAAAAAAAATACTTACTTTTCTTAAATAATGTCTTTGTATAATGGCGCATTACTGTTCTTTCGTGGCTGGTAGTATATTGCTTCCTTGATTTGATGTACTGCGCATGTGCATGGGACTTGTGCTCCAACACTTATGCAGTACATCAAGGTTGTGAAGAGGTAGCAATGGAGAAAGGAAGATCTCCATTGCTTCTTCTTCTTTGTTATAATCAATAAAAAAAAAAAAAAAAGAAGAACCCATGAGACTTTTTATGTTAGGGAGAGTTGGGACAGACAAATTAAAAGCATAATCAGGTAAGTTTTTTAAGTTTTGTTGAACGTACCTGATTATCCTTTTATTTCTGCCCATAAAATGTCTTTCATTTTCATTTTGTATTAAAAAAAATAATACGAGATATACTAATGGGAAAAAGTCCGGGCGACCGGACCTTTTCCAGTTGGTATATTCTCAGATTTACAACAGGCATGCTGGTTGGGCTGGCCAATCAGCATGCTCATTTTTGAATGCTAATGGCCAGTCATTGTACAATATCTATTTTGTATGCTGAAGGAGGGTAGTCTACTTCATGTGATGGTAGTGCAATTTGTTGTATTTCATTTAAGCCCATTAATGGCACAGCAGGTAGTTACAAATGTAAGCTCTTGTTGAATAGCCACTGACTCCCAGTTTCCATTTGTCTTCAAACCATTTTTCATGGTCTAGAGATCAGAGAAATAAATGTCAAACAAAAGATATCCCATCCCTGAGCTATACGGGACACCACTGGTCACCCTGATTCTCACTGATGAGGCGCTTGCTGCCCACATTATGTGGGTTCTATCATTTAATCAGTTTGCTACTCATTTTTCCACATTAGGATCTATTTATAGTGCATTAAGCTTACTAACAATGCTAGCATGGGGATAAAATCAAATGCCTTAGCCAGGTCAAGATATGCAGTGCAGACATTTTCAGTGCTTACTTTCTTCTAACTTAAACTATACATTTGCTAGCAGAATCCCTCACATTTAGGTTTCTTAAGAATGTGGTCCAGTACTAAATACCTAATTAGTATGCGTGGAGTTACTCCAGCAGGAAAGGGAATTCCACAATAGGAGTGAAAAGAGTTGAAAACATGTCGATTCATTTTAAGGAGGCAGTGAAGAGAGGTGAAAATGTGTCCATTCATCCTGATGAGGCAGTGGAGACAGAGCTCTGCTCTGTATGACTGACAGACTTCTTGCTTTCAGTGCTTCACACTGAAAGGATTGATGTCTCAGTGTGCAAGATGAAAGGATTGCTGTCTCAGTGTGTAAGATGATAGGATTGATGTCTCAGTGTGTAAGATGAAATTTTTGCAGTTTCAGTGTGTAAGATGAAAGGATTGCAGTTTAAGTGTGTAAGATGAAAGGATTGCAATTTCAGTGTGTAAGATGAAAGGATGGCTGTCACAGTGTGTAAGATGAAAGGATTGCAGTTTCAGTGTGTAAGATGAAATGATTGCAGTTTCAGTGTGTAAGATGAAAGGATTGATGTCACAGTGTGTAAGAAGAAAGGATTGATGTCTCAGTGTGTAAGAAGAAAGGACTGATGTCTCAGTGTGTAAGATGAAAGGATTGCTGTCTCAGTGTGTAAGATGAAAGGATAGATGTCTCAGTGTGTAAGATGAAAGGATTGCAGTTTCAGTGTGTAAGATGAAAGGATTGCTGTAAGTGTGTAACATGAAAGGATTGCAGTTTCAGTGTGTAAGATGAAAGGATTGCAGTTTCAGTAGTAAGATGAAAGGATTGCAGTTTCAGTGTGTAAGGTGAAAGGATGGCTGTCTCAGTGTGTAAGATGAAAGGATTGCAGTTTCAGTGTGTAAGATGAAAGGATTGCAGTTTCAGTGTGTAAGATGAAAGGATTGTTGTCTCAGTGTGTAAGATAAAAGGATTGCAGTTTCAGTGTGTAAGATGAAAGGATTGCAGTTTCAGTATGTAAGATGAAAGGATTGCAGTTTCAGTGTGTAAGATGAAAGGATAGCTGTCTCAGTGTGTAAGATGAAAGGATTGCAGTTTCAGTGTGTAAGATGAAAGGATTGCAGTTTCAGTGTGTAAGATGAAAGGATTGTTGTCTCAGTGTGTAAGATAAAAGGATTGCAGTTTCAGTGTGTAAGATGAAAGGATTGCTGTCTCAGTGTGTAAGATGAAAGGATGGCTGTCTCAGTGTGTAAGATGAAAGGATTGTAGTTTCAGTGTGTAAGATGAAAGGATTGTTGTCTCAGTGTGTAAGATAAAAGGATTGCAGTTTCAGTGTGTAAGATGAAAGGATTGCAGTTTCAGTGTGTAAGATGAAAGGATTGCTGTCTCAGTGTGTTAGATGAAAGGATTGCAGTTTCAGTGTGTAAGATGAAAGGATGGATGTCTCAGTGTGTAAGATGAAAGGATTGCAGTTTCAGTGTGTAAGATGAAAGGATGGCTGTCTCAGTGTGTAAGATGAAAGGATTGCTGTCTCAGTGTGTAAGATGAAAGGATTGCTGTCTCAGTGTGTAAGATGAAAGGATTGCAGTTTCAGTGTGTAAGATGAAAGGATTGCAGTTTCAGTGTGTAAGATGAAAGGATGGCTGTCTCAGTGTGTAAGATGAAAGGATTGCTGTCTCAGTGTGTAAGATGAAAGGATTGCTGTCTCAGTGTGTAAGATGAAAGGATTGCAGTTTCAGTGTGTAAGATGAAAGGATGGCTGTCTCAGTGTGTAAGATGAAAGGATTGCAGTTTCAGTGTGTAAGATGAAAGGATGGCTGTCTCAGTGTGTAAGATGAAAGGATTGCAGTTTCAGTATGTAAGATGAAAGGATTGCAGTTTCAGTGTGTAAGATGAAAGGATGGCTGTCTCAGTGTGTAAGATGAAAGGATTGCTGTCTCAGTGTGTAAGATGAAAGGATTGCAGTTTCAGTATGTAAGATGAAAGGATTGCAGTTTCAGTGTGTAAAATGAAAGGATTGCAGTTTCAGTGTGTTAGATGAAAGGATGGCTGTCTCAGTGTGTATGATGAAAGGATTGCAGTTTCAGTGTGTAAGATGAAAGGATGGCTGTCTCGGTGTGTAAGATGAAAGGATTGCAGTTTCAGTGTGTAAGATGAAAGGATTGCAGTTTCAGTGTGTAAGATGAAAGGATGGCTGTCTCAGTATGTAAGATGAAAGGATTGCAGTTTCAGTGTGTAAGATGAAAGGATTGCAGTTTCAGTATGTAAGATGAAAGGATTGCAGTTTCAGTGTGTAAGATGAAAGGATTGCAGTTTCAGTGTGTAAGATGAAAGGATGGCTGTCTCAGTATGTAAGATGAAAGGATTGCAGTTTCAGTGTGTAAGATGAAAGGATTGCAGTTTCAGTGTGTAAGATGAAAGGATTGCAGTTTCAGTGTGTAAGATGAAAGGATTGCAGTTTCAGTGTGTAAGATGAAAGGATTGCAGTTTCAGTGTGTAAGATGAAAGGATGGCTGTCTCAGTATGTAAGATGAAAGGATTGCAGTTTCAGTGTGTAAGATGAAAGGATTGCAGTTTCAGTATGTAAGATGAAAGGATTGCAGTTTCAGTGTGTAAGATGAAAGGATTGCTGTCTCAGTGTGTAAGATGAAAGGATGGCTGTCTCAGTGTGTAAGATGAAAGGATGGCTGTCTCAGTGTGTAAGATGAAAGGATGGCTGTCTCAGTGTGTAAGATGAAAGGATTGCTGTCTCAGTGTGTAAGATGAAATGATTGCAATTTCAGTGTGTAAGATGAAAGGATGGCTGTCTCAGTGTGTAAGATGAAAGGATTGCAGTTTCAGTGTGTAAGATGAAAGGATGGCAGTTTCAGTGTGTAAGATGAAAGGATTGCAGTTTCAGTGTGTAAGATGAAAGGATTGCAGTTTCAGTGTGTAAGATGAAAGGATTGCTGTCTCAGTGTGTAAGATGAAAGGATTGCAGTTTCAGTGTGTAAGATGAAAGGATTGCTGTCTCAGTGTGTAAGATGAAAGGATTGCAGTTTCAGTGTGTAAGATGAAAGGATTGCTGTCTCAGTGTGTAAGATGAAAGGATTGCAGTTTCAGTGTGTAAGATGAAAGGATTGCTGTCTCAGTGTGTAAGATGAAAGGATTGCAGTTTCAGTGTGTAAGATGAAAGGATTGCAGTTTCAGTGTGTAAGATGAAAGGATTGCCGTTTCAGTGTGTAAGATGAAAGGATTGCAGTTTCAGTGTGTAAGATGAAAGGATGGATGTCTCAGTGTGTAAGATGAAAGGATTGCAGTTTCAGTGTGTAAGATGAAAGGATGGCTGTCTCAGTGTGTAAGATGAAAGGATTGCTGTCTCAGTGTGTAAGATGAAAGGATTGCTGTCTCAGTGTGTAAGATGAAAGGATTGCAGTTTCAGTATGTAAGATGAAAGGATTGCAGTTTCAGTGTGTAAAATGAAAGGATTGCAGTTTCAGTGTGTAAGATGAAAGGATTGCAGTTTCAGTGTGTAAGATGAAAGGATTGCTGTCTCAGTGTGTAAGATGAAAGGATTGCAGTTTCAGTGTGTAAGATGAAAGGATTGCTGTCTCAGTGTGTAAGATGAAAGGATTGCAGTTTCAGTGTGTAAGATGAAAGGATGGCTGTCTCAGTGTGTTAGATGAAAGGATTGCAGTTTCAGTGTGTAAGATGAAAGGATGGCTGTCTCAGTGTGTAAGATGAAAGGATTGCAGTGTCAGTGTGTAAGATGAAAGGATTGCAGTTTCAGTGTGTAAGATGAAAGGATGGCTGTCTCAGTGTGTAAGATGAAAGGATGGCTGTCTCAGTGTGTAAGATGAAAGGATTGCAGGTTCAGTGTGTACGATGAAAGGATTGTTGTCTCAGTGTGTAAGATGAAAGGATTGCAGTTTCAGTGTGTAAGATGAAAGGATTGCAGTTTCAGTGTGTAAGATGAAAGGATTGCTGTCTCAGTGTGTAAGATGAAAGGATTGCTGTCTCAGTGTGTAAGATGAAAGGATGGCTGTCTCAGTGTGTAAGATGAAAGGATTGCAGTTTCAGTGTGTAAGATGAAAGGATTGCAGTTTCAGTGTGTAAGATGAAAGGATTGCAGTTTCAGTGTGTAAGATGAAAGGATTGCAGTTTCAGTGTGTAAGATGAAATATTGCTGTCTCAGTGTGTAAGATGAAAGGATTGCTGTCTCAGTGTGTAAGATGAAAGGATTGTAGTTTCAGTGTGTAAGATGAAAGGATTGCAGTTTCAGTGTGTAAGATGAAAGGATTGCAGTTTCAGTGTGTAAGATGAAAGGATGGCAGTTTCAGTGTGTAAGATGAAAGGATTGCAGTTTCAGTGTGTAAGATGAAAGGATTGCAGTTTCAGTGTGTAAGATGAAAGGATTGCTGTCTCAGTGTGTAAGATGAAATGATTGCAATTTCAGTGTGTAAGATGAAATGATTGCAATTTCAGTGTGTAAGATGAAAGGATTGCAGTTTCAGTGTGTAAGATGAAAGGATTGCTGTCTCAGTGTGTAAGATGAAAGGATTGCAGTTTCAGTGTGTAAGATGAAAGGATTGCAGTTTCAGTGTGTAAGATGAAAGGATTGCAGTTTCAGTGTGTAAGATGAAAGGATGGCTGTCTCAGTGTGTAAGATGAAAGGATTGCAGTTTCAGTGTGTAAGATGAAAGGATTGCAGTTTCAGTGTGTAAGATGAAAGGATTGCAGTTTCAGTGTGTAAGATGAAAGGATTGCTGTCTCAGTGTGTAAGATGAAAGGATTGCAGTTTCAGTGTGTAAGATGAAAGGATTGCAGTTTCAGTGTGTAAGATGAAAGGATGGCTGTCTCAGTGTGTAAGATGAAAGGATTGCAGTTTCAGTGTGTAAGATGAAAGGATTGCAGTTTCAGTGTGTAAGATGAAAGGATTGCTGTCTCAGTGTGTAAGATGAAAGGATTGCAGTTTCAGTGTGTAAGATGAAAGGATGGCTGTCTCAGTGTGTAAGATGAAAGGATTGCAGTTTCAGTGTGTAAGATGAAAGGATTGCAGTTTCAGTGTGTAAGATGAAAGGATGGCTGTCTCAGTGTGTAAGATGAAAGGATTGCAGTTTCAGTGTGTAAGATGAAAGGATGGCTGTCTCAGTGTGTAAGATGAAAGGATTGCAGTTTCAGTGTGTAAGATGAAAGGATTGCTGTCTCAGTGTGTAAGATGAAAGGATGGCTGTCTCAGTGTGTAAGATGAAAGGATTGCAGTTTCAGTGTGTAAGATGAAAGGATTGCAGTTTCAGTGTGTAAGATGAAAGGATTGCAGTTTCAGTGTGTAAGATGAAAGGATGGCTGTCTCAGTGTGTAAGATGAAAGGATTGCTGTCTCAGTGTGTAAGATGAAAGGATTGCAGTTTCAGTGTGTAAGATGAAAGGATTGCAGTTTCAGTGTGTAAGATGAAAGGATGGCTGTCTCAGTGTGTAAGATGAAAGGATTGCAGTTTCAGTGTGTAAGATGAAAGGATTGCAGTTTCAGTGTGTAAGATGAAAGGATTGCAGTTTCAGTGTGTAAGATGAAAGGATTGCTGTCTCGGTGTGTAAGATGAAAGGATGGCAGTTTCAGTGTGTAAGATGAAAGGATTGCAGTTTCAGTGTGTAAGATGAAAGGATTGCAGTTTCAGTGTGTAAGATGAAAGGATTGCTGTCTCAGTGTGTAAGATGAAAGGATGGCAGTTTCAGTGTGTAAGATGAAAGGATTGCAGTTTCAGTGTGTAAGATGAAAGGATTGCAGTTTCAGTGTGTAAAATGGAAGGATTGCAGTTTCAGTGTGTAAGATGAAAGGATGGATGTCTCAGTGTGTAAGATGAAAGGTTTGCTGTCTCAGTATGTAAGATGAAAGGATTGCAGTTTAATTGTGTAAGATGAAAGGATGGCAGTTTCAGTGTGTAAGATGAAAGGATTGCTGTCTCAGTGTGTAAGATGAAAGGTTTGCTGTCTCAGTATGTAAGATGAAAGGATTGCAGTTTAATTGTGTAAGATGAAAGGATTGCAGTTTCAGTGTGTAAGATGAAAGGATTGCAGTTTCAGTGTGTAAGATGAAAGGATTGCTGTCTCAGTGTGTAAGATGAAAGGATTGCTGTCTCAGTATGTAAGATGAAAGGATTGCAGTTTAATTGTGTAAGATGAAAGGATTGCAGTTTCAGTGTGTAAGGTGAAAGGATTGCAGTTTCCGTGTGTAAGATGAAAGGATTGCAGTTTCAGTGTGTAAGATGAAAGGATGGCTGTCTCAGTGTGTAAGATGAAAGGATTGCAGTTTCAGTGTGTAAGATGAAAGGATTGCAGTTTCAGTGTGTGAGATGAAAGGATTGCAGTTTCAGTGTGTAAGATGAAATATTGCAGTTTCAGTATGTAAGATGAAAGGATTGCTGTCTCAGTGTGTAAGATGAAAGGATTGCAGTTTCAGTGTGTAAGATGAAAGGATTGCTGTCTCAGTGTGTAAGATGAAAGGATTGCAGTTTCAGTGTGTAAGATGAAAGGATTGCAGTTTCAGTGTGTAAGATGAAATATTGCAGTTTCAGTGTGTAAGATGAAAGGATTGCAGTTTCAGTGTGTAAGATGAAAGGATTGCAGTTTCAGTGTGTAAGATGAAAGGATTGCTGTCTCAGTGTGTAAGATGAAAGGATGGCTGTCTCAGTATGTAAGATGAAAGGATTGCAGTTTAATTGTGTAAGATGAAAGGATTGCAGTTTCAGTGTGTAAGATGAAAGGATTGCAGTTTCAGTGTGTAAGATGAAATATTGCTGTCTCAGTGTGTAAGATGAAAGGATGGCTGTCTCAGTGTGTAAGATGAAAGGATGGCAGTTTCCGTGTGTAAGATGAAAGGATTGCAGTTTCAGTGTGTAAGATGAAAGGATGGCAGTTTCCGTGTGTAAGATGAAAGGATTGCAGTTTCAGTGTGTAAGATGAAAGCATGGCTGTCTCAGTGTGTAAGATGAAAGGATTGCAGTTTCAGTGTGTAAGATGAAATTATTGCAGTTTCAGTATGTAAGATGAAAGGATTGCAGTTTCAGTGTGTAAGATGAAAGGACTGCAGTTTCAGTGTGTAAGATGAAAGGATTGCTGTCTCAGTGTGTATGATGAAAGGATTGCAGTTTCAGTGTGTAAGATGAAAGCATGGCTGTCTCAGTGTGTAAGATGAAAGGATTGCTGTCTCAGTGTGTAAGATGAAAGGATTGCTGTCTCAGTGTGTAAGATGAAAGGATTGCAGTTTCAGTGTGTAAGATGAAAGGATTGTAGTTTCAGTGTGTAAGATGAAAGGATGGCAGTTTCAGTGTGTAAGATGAAAGGATGGCTGTCTCAGTGTGTAAGATGAAAGGATTGCAGTTTCAGTGTGTAAGATGAAAGGATTGCAGTTTCAGTGTGTAAGATGAAAGGATTGCAGTTTCAGTGTGTAAGATGAAAGGATTGCTGTCTCAGTATGTAAGATGAAAGGATTGCAGTTTCAGTGTGTAAGATGAAAGGATTGCAGTTTCAGTGTGTAAGATGAAAGGATGGCTGTCTCAGTGTGTAAGATGAAATGATTGCAATTTCAGTGTGTAAGATGAAAGGATGGCTGTCTCAGTGTGTAAGATGAAAGGATTGCTGTCTCAGTGTGTAAGATGAAAGGATTGCAGTTTCAGTGTGTAAGATGAAAGGATGGCTGTCTCAGTGTGTAAGATGAAAGGATTGCTGTCTCAGTGTGTTAGATGAAAGGATTGCTGTCTCAGTGTGTAAGATGAAAGGATTGCTGTCTCAGTATGTAAGATGAAAGGATTGCAGTTTCAGTGTGTAAGATGAAAGGATTGCAGTTTCAGTATGTAAGATGAAAGGATTGCAGTTTCAGTGTGTAAGATGAAAGGATAGCTGTCTCAGTGTGTAAGATGAAAGGATTGCAGTTTCAGTGTGTAAGATGAAAGGATTGCTGTCTCAGTGTGTAAGATGAAAGGATTGCTGTCTCAGTGTGTAAGATGAAAGGATTGCTGTCTCAGTATGTAAGATGAAAGGATTGCAGTTTCAGTGTGTAAGATGAAAGGATTGCAGTTTCAGTATGTAAGATGAAAGGATTGCAGTTTCAGTGTGTAAGATGAAAGGATGGCTGTCTCAGTGTGTAAGATGAAAGGATTGCTGTCTCAGTGTGTAAGATGAAAGGATTGCTGTCTCAGTGTGTAAGATGAAAGGATTGCTGTCTCAGTATGTAAGATGAAAGGATTGCAGTTTCAGTGTGTAAGATGAAAGGATTGCAGTTTCAGTATGTAAGATGAAAGGATTGCAGTTTCAGTGTGTAAGATGAAAGGATGGCTGTCTCAGTGTGTAAGATGAAAGGATTGCTGTCTCAGTGTGTAAGATGAAAGGATGGCTGTCTCAGTGTGTAAGATGAAAGGATTGCAGTTTCAGTGTGTAAGATGAAAGGATTGCAGTTTCAGTATGTAAGATGAAAGGATTGCAGTTTCAGTGTGTAAGATGAAAGGATTGCAGGTTCAGTGTGTAAGATGAAAGGATGGCTGTCTCAGTGTGTAAGATGAAAGGATTGCAGTTTCAGTGTGTATAATGAAAGGATGGCTGTCTCAGTGTGTAAGATGAAAGGATTGCAGTTTCAGTATGTAAGATGAAAGGATTGCAGTTTCAGTGTGTAAGATGAAAGGATGGCTGTCTCAGTGTGTAAGATGAAAGGATTGCAGTTTCAGTATGTAAGATGAAAGGATTGCAGTTTCAGTGTGTAAGATGAAAGAATGGCTGTCTCAGTGTGTAAGATGAAAGGATGGCTGTCTCAGTGTGTAAGATGAAAGGATTGCTGTCTCAGTGTGTAAGATGAAAGGATTGCAGTTTCAGCATGTAAGATGAAAGGATTGCAGTTTCAGTGTGTAAGATGAAAGGATGGCTGACTCAGTGTGTAAGATGAAAGAATTGCAGTTTCAGTATGTAAGATGAAAGGATTGCAGTTTCAATGTGTAAGATGAAAGGATGGCTGTCTCAGTGTGTAAGATGAAAGGATTGCAGTTTCAGTGTGTAAGATGAAAGGATGGCTGTCTCAGTGTGTAAGATGAAAGGATGGCTGTCTCAGTGTGTAAGATGAAAGGATGGCTGTCTCAGTGTGTAAGATGAAAGGATTGCAGTTTCAGTGTGTAAGATGAAAGGATGGCTGTCTCAGTGTGTAAGATGAAAGGATTGCAGTTTCAGTGTGTAAGATGAAAGGATGGCTGTCTCAGTGTGTAAGATGAAAGGATGGCTGTCTCAGTGTGTAAGATGAAAGGATTGCTGTCTCAGTGTGTAAGATGAAAGGATTGCTGTCTCAGTGTGTAAGATGAAAGGATTGCTGTCTCAGTATGTAACATAGAAGGATTGCAGTTTCAGTGTGTAAGATGTAGTAAAGAAGACATTATTGGAGGGGAATATTTTTCAATTTTAAAAATATTTTTTGTCTCGTTTGAGAAATCCCAGTCAGAGGGAAAAGCTGGAGTAGAGTTTAGTGCAATCTTTTTATATTACTTTTTATTGTCATCTAATTACAACAAAGTTGGATGAGTTTTGTGAAGGGGAGAATTATGAGTTTAAACCCTTTGAAGAATGTATTAGGATAATGACCCTGTTTTGTAGCATGAACACTGGGTGGGTCCTTAAGGGGTCATTTCAAAAATAGATCATCTTTGCAGAAGGCTGCTGCAACATCACAATGTGACATGACTCCCCAGACAACTGCTGAATATTATAGTTACGTACAATTTTTATTACTTCTGACAGACCTCTACTTAAACTGTGATGAATTACTGATTTTCATCCTATGTATTATGCATACACATTGAGGAAGAAGTAAGTACAAATTACACTTTAAACATTCCTTTGTTGTGATTTGTTTCTTAAGGATCATAGTGTTATGCAGTAATGGAATTTATCTGAGGACTTTGTTTTCTAGTTTAACTGTCGTTTGTGTGGGCAATTATTTCGGTATGTAGGTAGGGTTTCCAACTTTTGTGATTATTTTTCTTTTTTTTTCTTTTCTTCTGACCAGTCGGACTTGTTTTAGACTTCATTCCCATTTTAGCAGTAAGTCATTCTGTGAGAGTTTTTTGTACAAATTAGAGTATTTGCTTATTTGAATGTGTGTTTGTGTGTGTGTGTTATTTGACTTTAATTCTATCTTGTTTGGGGGTAGTGGACAGGAATACGGGTACTGCTAGCTGTAGCTTCCTTAGATTATTCACTGTGTATTAAATCTACAGTAAGAGAGTTAATATGCCTATTGGAAAAAATGGGCTACTATATTAGTCCCCATTTGCCTAGTTAGGTCTCAAGATTTCTCAGACACTTAGCGTATATAATACAGAACAATCTGGAATCAAAGACAATCATCTTAAATACCAGAAGACCTAGATGCAGGATCTTTCTTGAGTTTCTGTAATTTGTATACAGAATTCCATGTCCGTGCTATTATTCATACATTACTGTGCATAGACAGTCTGAGTACATCTTGCAATGATGCAAGTGATTATAATTTGGTTAACTTGTTCTTTTTTATCACGCCTTCTCTCATCCATTCCCTATTTCACCCATGTATATGTGTATTTTGAAAAAGTTTTAGATAGCAGATAGGTATGGAGGTAATTGGACAAGGACAAATAAGTATGCTCTTGTGTAATTGTCGAGGAATGTGGTAACAGATGATTTTGTTCATTTTTCATCTGACAGCCATGAAGAATTATTTGGACAGGACTATCAGAATTTGTCTTGCATATAATAACTTTGAATAGTTAATTTTTACTTGGCTCAGTGAACCAGTTTTACTATTTCGATTTTCTTGAGCTTTGAGAAAAATGTCCAAACCCTTCTTTTTGCAAGGCACACAATACCTGTATGGAGCCTATAGGACACTTAATACAGGGACAGAGACTCCAGTTTCTCCTGGTAGCTTGGTTCTTTTAGGCCTGTGATTTTTTTTTTTTGTGACGAACGTCTGATATCTCTCCAGCTACTTGCTGTATATACTAATATATATCCTAAAGAGGGCATTACACTCTATGAAATGGAAAGAACTTCTTTGGATCTAGGGGAGACACACTTTGTGATCGGCTGTGCCAGACAGAATGGCTATCCTAACCACTGTTGCATCATGATGATCAAAGGAAAGGGAATTATCTACCCATGTTCCAAGGTCTCTTATAACATCTTCAGTTTGGAATGGGATGCTGTCTATTATGGGTGGAGGGATTGCTTTTCAAATAAAACAAGATTGTACTTTTTGCATTTAGTTTTAGCTTTATTTTGTGAATGCCAGCTATTAGCATGTGTAAGTTCAAGTTACACCTTCTGGATATCAGAAGGAGATTTGAGGATGACACCCAGTTTGCAATCATACTCTAACATGGTTAACCAGAGGTCCCCTTATTTGAGATGGAACTCAGAGAAGTATGTACTGAATAGCAGAGTTTGCAGCATGGATCCCTATGGGACTCCACTGATTACCTTCATGCTCTCTGAGGAAGCACGTACAGCGATTCTTAGGAAATGGACTGACGCTCACCAGTCAGGATATGCAGTTGGTAGCACTGCCCATTTCTTGTGATTAATATCACAGATATATACACCGACTTTCAGGGATGCATTCTGATTCTCAGAAATAATATAAAAAGTAAAGAATAAGCAGCAATGGTACAAATAATTAAAAACATCATTGTGTGTATAACAATTTAATAGACCATATAAGGGGGACTTTCACCCCCACTTAACCCCTACCTTTTACAGTATTTTAGTAATATTTAGTTGTATTTAGTGCCAATTGTTATGAAATGGATTACTGCTTGCTCATATAAGGCTGCAATGCTGCATGTATATAAGGATGCAATGCTACGTGTATATGTATGCAACTTAATGTCACTCCCCACTCATATATTACAAAATATAATTACATATCAGTAATAATAGTGTGGAAAGTAAGGGTGAAGCCCTCCTTATATGGTACATTAACTAAAATAATATGAAAATTAAAGACATGACTTCCAAATCTCATTTGGTACAGTCATTTAAATGAAATGTACTTGTATTAAATCAGTATTTCTTTATAATTGCTTGTAATTGTAATAATTTTGTTGTTAGTTCGTTCTCTCTTTGTAGATGGTATGCAGAGGAGTAGATGGGGATAAAGGGTTAACTGAATGAATTACTTGCATTTGACAGATTTCGTTGTCAAACCCAGTGTCAATCACTGTGGATTTGCAAAGCAGCCCAGCACTAGTGCACCATGACAGAGGTATTAACAATCGCTGCACCTGACATCCTTACTGCATTGGTACTGTCTCTCTCAGCCAATCTGCTATCCTCCTGACTACATAGGGATTGGTTTGAAAAACATTTAGCTTATTAATTATGGTAATATGTGGCATGGTATCAAATGCCTTGGCAAGGTTAAGATATTCTGTGTGGACAGCATAACCACTCTCTATGGCTTGTATATCTCTTTCAAAATTTACCAGATTCATTAGAGAATACGTACCATTAATAAAGCCAAAATGCTGGGGTCAGGTCTTATAAGATTTTTAATATCATAGGTTTTTTTTGTATCAGTTATGATTAATCACGTGGCCAGGTAAATGAGACTCATTAGGTCTCCTTGTCTGTGGTGGGGGCCATCCTTATGAAATGACATCACAACCACTGTGTACCATACTTCGGGGACAAAGCCAGGGGCTAAACTCAGGATGAATAGCTGTAGACATGGGTCCACCAGAGGATGTTTAGTTCAGATGAGCAGGCAGCCAGATGTGTTATTGGGTCCCAAGAAGAAGGCAGTTTTGGTTTTGGAAAGTGCCTTTAGCTAGTGTTCTTTAGTGATTATAGGGAGTTCTAGATCCTTGTGGACACATGAGCTTTGTACTGTTGTATCAGGACTGAAATTTGCACTGAATTTCTGAGCTAGTATGTTGGTGATATCCACTGGTTCCAGATAGGTACTGCCATTTTGAATAAGTTCTGATCAAAGTTGGTTGTTATTCCTTAGTTTCCTGATATAGTGAAAAATACTTTGTAATTGTCTTTAGCTTCCAATGCTAGTTTAAGTTCATAGGATGCCTTTGTTTTCTCTGTGGTACTTTTTCAGTATCTTCTATAACTTTTTAATGTTGACTTTGGTTTGCAGGTTTTTAGTTTTGTTGTATATTCTAAGATGATTGTTTATTATTGTTGTACATTTTGTTTATGCATGTGGATCACCAGGCTGATTTTATCTTGAATTTCCCATTTTGTTTAGTTCTTCTAGGAACTGTCAGCTTAGTGGTACTATAGATTATTGAACTACTAGCTATGTCAACATTTTGGTTGTTACAGCTGGACTTGAATTCATCATAGATTTGTATGAGATTAGTTGAACTGATGTCTTCAAATACTGTGATAGTTGCATCTAATGGTTTGTGGATTTTGACTTAACTACTGAAGGGTATACTAGTGGGATGGTGCATATAGCGGCAATTCAGTGTTAAAAGTTGATCTGATGAAATCCATTTGCTGGACAAAAGAGCTTATCATAAATTAAAGCCGAATTATTCCGGTGACTAAGCCTATATGAGTTTGTTTCTTCAGTAGCATCTGACGTTTTGGACTGTTTATTGCTGTTGCTTCATCTCGTAACATTTTAAGTGTTGTTATTTTTTATTTTTCACAAATAACAAGGAAGTGAAGTCAGTTCTCTGCCTTAGCAAAGTAGGCAGCTATCTTCTCACATCTCTTACCATTTCAGATAAGCACCTGAGGCTGATTGCCTAAACAAAGCAATCCCAGTGCTTACTCACAGTATTTAATTAAATAAACTCCCAAACTACAAGGATGTTTTTCTATTGCAGATAAAGCTACAAATGATGGCAGGACACTAGGCATATCTGTGGGCAGTAGTAACAGTAAACACTGCTTAGAACAGTGATCCAATCAGTTAAAACTTTTTTCCTGAAAAAAAAAAAACTGCGTGTGTGTGTGTGTGTGTGTGTGTGTGTGTGTGTGTGTGTGTGTGTGTGTGTGTGTGTGTACGTTACTGCTATAAAAAAGGGAACAATCACATGAGTGAATGTTCTCCTTAATGGGATTGTAGCTGACTGCTTTTTTGTAAAGATCTCTTTGCAGCAGAGTAAGGGAATTCTCCCGTACACTACTATTGTGTGATCTCAGAGTTTATATGTATATATATATATATATATATATATATATATATATATATATATATATATATATATATATATATATATATCCAGTGCTGTGTGTGTGACAGCCTCAGTCGCAAAATCAGAAATGCACAAAATGTGCTGGAGAGAGATTGGAATATGTATCATATCAAGGAAGAGGGACATACCTCTCAACTGTCCATACTGTTGCCTATTTTTTTTTGTCTGTTCCCCATAAAACTTTTGGTTTTCTGGCAAACCATTGAGGACTGAAGTCATGAAATAATGACAGATATTTGACTTTCTGACTTCATATCATTCAGAAAATGCATGCTAACTGAAATCATGTTATCCTAGTAACCTTCTAAGTTTATAGGCTGACTTTAAGATCTTTTCATTAAACAATACTCAGGTCGAAGTAATTTCCCAAGCCAATCTACTACGCATAACCATTGATAATAAACTATACTTTGATTTACATATTCAAAACAAAATAAAGAAAACTCACTGTAAACTTGGAATGCTTTACCACTACAAAAACTTTATGAACGCAACCACAAAGATCATTCTGGATAATACTTACCTACTCCCCTCTCTTCTCTATGTTGCACCCATTCTGACAAACATTCTGACTACCCTCAAAAACAAACTAGAATCCTGCTATAATAAAATTGCTAGGTTCACTATTAATACACTCCATACCACACACCACTGCACAGTTCTCAGTTCCCTCAATTGGCTCAAACTTTCATTCCTCCTAGATTACCAACAACTCAACGTGGCACTCAAAGTCATATATCATCCCAATGATTGCCCAGCCCTTAATTCACTCCTCCAAACCTACACACCCACTAGGCCCTTCCGGTCAGAAGACAAACAACTAATAGCCCTGCACAGACCAAATAAAATGTCCGGACAGTGTCTGTTCTCCCACACTGTAGGTAAACTTTGGAATGCCCTTCCAGCAATCATCAGATCAATAACAAACCAAAAGAATTTTAAACTCACACTAAATAAACACTACCAAAATAATAGCATCTGCCCTGTTCCAAAAATACTTAACAAACCTACTTTACCAAACTACACCCACTCTACCGTCCACTCCTTTAACTCTATACAATTTCCACCTTCCTCCTAGTCTGACTTATGAACTTCCGATAACTTTTACACTGCATGTTTTCCCCTTCTCAATAGCCATCCTGCAAGTCTACCTAAATGTTCACCATAGACATCCTTTCTAACTATTCTAACTTGCATTATAATATGTATGATCATCCTACCATAGGTTTATAGACAAACAAACTCAGTTAAGCTAGTGTAGCCCTGGATGGCAATCTCTGCCAGAAATCAACAGCGACTGCCTAAATTCAACAGTGCTACTTTTCTTACTGTAAGCTATACACTAACACATAAATAAAATACTCACTGTACTTATATACTGTCAAATTTTGTAATCTATGGAAGTTTCTCTGTAATTTTCACTGTATTTTATATCTTTATGATTTATTGTTTTAACTTGTGAATCTTGCTGAATTTAGTTACTTTGTGGAGCTTTTCTCCCCAGGCCTCCGCTGAAAATGGGTTCATGACCCAGTCGGAGTTTCCTGGTCAACAAATGTCAAATAAATAAATAAAATAAATAAATATAAGAGTAATACTTACAATCTGTCCGTATTTTAGGGCCTTTGTTCCCCTATTGTTTTTGGCATTGTCAAGATCTCTTGAGCTAAGAGGTTGAGAGCTATCGAGAGGGACTGTGAATGGGATTTTGATTATCAAACTAAGTATGGGAAGTCTGAGCAATAGCTGCCATTTTGGATTTCTTTTGCTGACATGAAGTATGAGAGATCAGTTAGTCTTTTTTCTTTCTACAGCTGCCGATATAGGTAAGTAGGGGTGTGCATGTATACGTTTGCATGTGTGTCTGTGAATGTGTGTTTTTTCTACTCAGTAATGTCTGTCATTACAGTTTCAGAATTTTTCTTGCTCAGAAAATGCACATCACAAACATGCTAAAAAAGCAACCAACTAAGCAAAGCCAATTCAAAAGGAAAGCAAACAATTAAAAAAAAAGCTCTAGCATTATGGACAGATCAAGTTTGACCGAATAGATAGTACTACTCTTAGGGAAATGTTCTTTGGTAAGCTAATGTATTGGGTTGCAGTTAAGGGCAGCAGCAGCAGGGAATACTAGCCTTGTCTCTAACTCTAACCCTGACTCAAAACTAACAATACACCTTACTCTACCGTAGTCCTAACGCAGAAACACTCAAACAAACAAACAAACAAATAAACAAACACACCCAATAAATGCATCCCCTTACCTAACCTTCCTCTAACCCTAACACACACACACAGTTGCATATACACTAAATTTAACCACTATCTAACCCCCCCCCCCCACATGCATGGACATACACTAAACCTATTCCCTTACCTAACTCCTACTCTACCTAAAATCCGCACACACACAGTATCATGCTTAAGTAATACAAATCCACTTACCTTTATCATACAAAAGCACATTTGCTCAGAAAGCAATATGCTCACTCTGCAGTTTGCAAAAAATACACTTTGCTACTTTCTGCTGACCAGTTGCAGCATTTGACAAAATGTAGTGCAACCATAGTTTTGTGTATAGCTATATGGATATATCTAGTATGTGTGTGTGTGTGTGTGTGTGTGTGTGTGTGTGTGTGTGTGTGTGTGTGTGTGTGTGTGTGTGTGAGAGTGGATGCAGGTCTGGCACCAATGTGGTTTGAATTCCACCACTGCTAATCAACTGTGGAGACAAGCTGTAACCACACTGCTAGAAGATATAGCAAAGATATAGCAAACCTATTAGCTGACAAATTCAGCTCTGACTTTACCCCTTGAAACCTCTCCTCTGGAAATACCATCAAGTATAACTCCCCCTACTGTCACTGGGGAACAGATCCTCAATGTTCTTCCTAAGACAAATAACACTGCATCAATTGGACCAGACAATACCTCAGGATGGCTTCTAAATAACATGAAACATGGCCTATCAGGGCTTCTGGAAATCCTGTTTAACTTAGCCTCCAAACAGGCTTCATACCTCATGAATGGAGAACAATAACAATCATCCCTCTGCACAAAGGTCGGTCATGTACAGATCCTGAAAACTGCAGACCCATAAGTTTCACTAGTCGCATATGCAAAGCTATGGAAAGAATTGTCATAGAAATTATCTATAATGACAAAGGGAACTTCCAGAGACAGGACCCAACCCCTAAGCAGCCAAGTGCTCTGGATTATGCAGAATGCTCTGCATTTAAAGGCTCTCTGAGGTGCTTTTCTGCTGTTCCGCATTAAACAGTGGTGGCTCCACTTTGCGTTTTTGATCGTCTGATATACAGAAAATAGAGCCAATCGGCATTGAGGTACATGAACCAATCAAGAATTAATTTTCCAGGCAAAGCAAGCCAATGAGGTGAGAAAGAAACTGACCAATCACTACAGGACTTTCCCTTAACAACACAGCCAATAGTAACATCACAAGGGTTTTTGCACCATTGTGATACTTTGAAAAACAGGTATCACAGAACATTTATTTTTTCATTTATTTTTGGAATAGGCTTCTTTTCCTGGAGTAGTTTTGGAGTTTTCCTTCTACAACTGCTGCAGATGTTTTTAGTGAAGGAGTGAGGAGGACCAGAAGAATGCATTGGAAAAGGAGATTTGGATTGAAGGACTAGGAGAAAAGATGCACCAAACTGTGGCCTGTAGGAGTGTGCATTGCAGAGTGCAAGCAGTCCAAACCTTCGCTCAACTCACAGAAAGATCCTAATTCCATCTTAACCTTAAGGTGTGAGGTTTATTGCATATAGTTAGGACATCGGATGTTGGCACTTCTGCTGGGCTGGTTTGGAGGTTTTATAGATTTTGCCTGTCTTCCTTTTATTTTGTGTCACAGTTACCGGAGTTTAGAGTTGCCTACCTTGCTGTTTTTTTTTTGTCTTCTGGAGCCCAGTATGGTTTCTGATGGAGCTGCTTGACATACCTTTAAAGAGGCAAATTCCTGATTTCATTTGGCTCAGATGGTCAAAGTTAGGATTAGAAAGAGGCTTATTTTTTAATTTTTATTTTTATATATTTTTTGAGGGGAGGTCTGCTCAGACAAGTAAGCTTTTCCTTGGTGAATTAGTGAGGATCACAGTGGGTCAGTAGTAGTATGAAAAGTCATTGATGCCAGATTGGAGGGGGTCTATATCACGTAAGTCGAAGTGACATAACTTCAACTGACATATGTTTGAACACATATGTCCGAAGTTACGGAACTTCGACTACCTATAAAAAAATGAAAACACAACCGACAAATAAAAGAATTGTTGTATGCAGGGGGGCAAGCCCCCCTGCACCCCCCACACCCCCACTACTTAAATATACCAACTCCAAGATTGCACCACATTGAAGTGAATGGAAAGCTCCACTTATGGAGATTTCCATTCACACGCTCGAACATTTACATTTTCGAACATATGCTCTCGACCATATCTCGTTCGAAATTGTAAATGTTCGACTATGTGATAGGAACCCATTGGAGGTTTATAGCAGGATAGTGTTTAGCAAGCATTTAGAGCCATGTAATATTGTAGGAAAGGGTATTAATGGGCAGTTCTAGCTTGATTCTGTGTAGTAGAAGTTTTAATTTTAGTTTGATACTCTATAGTAGTGCTGTTTTGCATTTGATTATTTATGGCTTTGTAGAGTATAAAATAGTTTGATTTAAATTACAAGTTGTGTTTTTTATCAAATTTTAGAAATGTTAGGTGTTAATTTTTGTCTATGTACTTGAACTTCATCCTTTTGTTTGAAAGTCCACTTCAACCAGGCACCATGGAAATTATGCACTTTTGCGCAGTGCGAAAATAGGGTGCTCCACATTTTTGCTGTTTGTCACACATTGTTAGGCTCTTTGTTTCACATTAGCCTCTTAAGAGGTGGAGAGCTCTTCCCAACTCAATCTGGTTTCAAGGGCCGGTCATACCTATACAACCTGGTGGCTTTCTTTGAGAAGGTCACCAAAAGCAATGGATAATGGCAAAATGGTTAACACTACCTACCTTGATCTGGCCAAGGCATTTGACACAATACCCTACTAGGTCATTATTGACAAACTGAAGAGGTTAGGTATAAACCCTTATGTCACTCAGTGGACAGCCGGCTGGCTAATAGACAGGACCCAGGAAGTTAGAACTGGGGAGTCCACTTCTACAAAAAGGCTAATCACAAGTGGAGTCCCTCAGAGATCAGACCTGGGACTCCTCCTTTTTGGCATTTACTTCACTGAGGTCAATGACAATGTCAAGGGTCTCTGGCTGACTAAACTTACAGATGATTGCAAATTAGAATCAGTAATAGAATCCCCTGCCAACACAAATGTTCTCCAGGAAGGGCTGACACAGATAAATAACTGGTGTCAGAGCCAGTGACTAAAACTAATGCCAAGAAATGCATACTAGTATCTTTAGGTAAGTCATCCCCCCAGTTACCATCATATTGATAACACACCCCTAAGAGTTGACCCAGTAGTCAGGGACTTGGGGACACACATAGACAGTAATCTAGCCTTTGACTATCACATATCTACAGTAGTGAGAAAATCATTCTGTGATGTGCAACTTACAAACAAAGGTATGACATCTAGGTCCAAGTATTCGGCAATCATCAGACCTATCATTGAGTACAATGTCCCTTTGATATGTACCTAACCAGGCACATCCAACAATTAGAATGTTCAAAGAGGTTCCTCACTAAAAGATTATAGGGCATAAGTAACATGTCAGATGCAGACTGCCTCAAGGCCCTATCTCTGTATTTTGTCTCCTACGGGCTGTTGAAGGGAGAACTATGCCTGGCATACAAGGCATTGTCAGATGATACCTTGATGGACCTCCTGCATATCCACAAAACAAACAGCATAAGAATTACCCATTCTAAAGAATTAAACCTTGCCTATGATATAAGTAGGGCCTACTGGAGAGACAAGTATGTATCCTAGAGACTACGTCTTCTCTGAAACAGGATCCCCATCCATGTAAAGTAGAGTTCCTCCCTAACCCAATTCAAGTGCAACTTGGACTGTTGGATGGGGAACAGTAAATTCATCCCTGGCTTGGCACCTATGTCTGTAATGGACACAGGCAGCCTGTAAATGGTTTATCTCCCATTCCCCTGCTTGTAAATATTTCATTTCCCAAACACCTGCTTACACTTATCAAGGGTACCAGAACTTGTCAGAAATTTTGGATGTATGGCTAGGCTTGAAAAGGCCCTTGTGGTTGTTAGCGTAGTACAGACCTATGGACCTATGGTTCCATCCCAAATTAAACAGGTTATGAAACAAAATTCAAAAAAAAAAAAATCATGGCTAAAATCTTGAAGTCTAACTCTCATAAAGATAAGAACTCTCTCATCAAATGAAACAGTCAACTAAGAGGGGTCAGTAAGTCCAATAAATCCAATTTTGAGGTTTAGATTTCTTCTCAAGCAAAAGACAGCCATAGGGCCTTCATCAGCTATGCCAGAAACCTCAAAGGCACACACAGCAGTGTGCTGAATTGACAATTAATGGTGTTTCATTCACTGAGCAGGGCAATATGGCAAATCTGCCTGCTGACAAATTCATTTTCAGTTCTACTATCCACTCACCCACAGCCATGTCTTATAAGAGGTCTAATTCAGACAAATGACTGGTGCCAAAGCCATGGCTTAAACCTCATTGTCAAGAAATGCATTATAGTACCTTTTGGGAAGTTGGCCACTCCAGGAAACTGTGTTATCGATAAAACACCCCTAAGAGTTAACCCACTAGTCAGGGATCTGGGAACACATGTAGACAGTAACCTGCCCTTCAGTCAACATGTGTCCAAGGTAGTAAGGAAATCATTCTATGCTGCTTAACGTATAAGTAAGGGCATTTCATCTAGGTTTAGGGAAGTTACTGTATCACTACACTTGGCCTTCATCAGACTCATCATTGAGTATAATGCCCCCTTCAGTATGTACCTGACCAGACACATGCAGCAAATGGAACTTCTACACAGTTCCTTACAAAAGAATACAGGTCATAAACACAATATTGAATGTGGATCATCGCAAAGGCCTATCTTAAAACTTGGTGTCCTACAGACTATTGAGGGGGGGGGGATCTATGCCTGACATACAAAAAATACCTGGACCCTGCTGTGATGAACCTTTTGCACATCCACAAAGCAAACAGGATCAGAAGTACTAGATCTAAAGACTGAAATTTTGCTTGCAGATAGATATGCATCTGATGGAATTCCCATTCTCTGGCATAGGCTCCCTATACATGTGAAACAAAGTCCCTACATAACCCTATTTAAATGTAACTTGGACCACTGGATGGGAAATTGAAAACCCACCCCTGGTTTGGTGCCAATGCCTATAATGGGCAGAGGTAGTCAGTAAATCATGTCATAACCAACAGTCACCACCTATATAAACATCTAAAACATATACCGTGTGGGGCACATTTAGGTTACATGGCTAAGCTTATAAAGGCCCTTATGGCTGTTAGCCTACTATATACCTATAAATCTATAAACTCCAAGGTTGCAATACAGTGGGAAAAGGGTCAATTACCTTATCTCTGATGTACTATATGCTTGCACTGAAAAAGAAAAAAAAATAGTCACAACTGAGATAAGCTGTACTGGCTTTTTTCTGATCAACAGTTGAATTATCCATGAGTTGAATGTAACCCATAGACCCAATGTAACTCACACACACACACACACACACACACACACACACACACACACACACACACACACACACACACACACACACACACACACACACAGACACACATATATATGGGTCAAGTTTGTTTTACTGACATTTCAGAGTGCTGAATCTCATATGATCGATATCATGTAATGATGTTCTGAAATGTTTAAAATGAAACAAAACAACAAACACTGTTTTTGTAGGGGAGCTGGCTCCTGCTGTGCCCAGCACATACCCTGTAAATTATATGTACCAATTCTGAATTTCCACTACAGTGGGAAAAGGGTAAGCTCCATGATCCTCACTGTACAGTGATCTCAGTAAAACAATAATCCTTCACTGTCCAGTATAACACTGATCATATGGTCCACATGAGGTTCGACATTCTGAAATGTCATTAAAACAAACTAGACCATGTGGGTACACTGCTAGTGATAAGTCTTTTTCAAAGTCAACCAGATTAAGTAGGCAAGATCTGCCATTGATGAATCTGAACTGGCTTGAGTTGATAGTCTGTAGGTTACCCATATCCTTATTTATTAATTCTATAATTATCTTTTCTATAGCCTCATAAATGAGGGTAGATATATATAATTACCTGTGTCCTTTGAAGCCACACCTTTTTGCAAGAGAATGATTGTTGCTATCATTCATTCATCTATCATGAGGCCTACAATAAGGATGACATTAAACAGCCACAGTAGGGAATCTGATAAGTCAGGTTTCAGGCTGAACAAATAGACAGCCCGATATGTTGTAAGCCCCATACTATTAGTATTCTTGGTCTTAGACAGCACCTTGAGGACTCATTCTTCGGAGATTTGAGGGGTATACATGTGGGTGTATGATTTGAGAGTACTGGAGATGTGAGAGGGTTGAAGTTTGAGCTAAATTTGTCTGCTAATAGGTAAGCAATGTCTTCTGGGTCTGAGTATGTGATATCATTTACTTTTAAGTATGCACAGCGCTGGGCATTGTTTCTGAGGTTTCTAACATAGTTAAAGAAGGCCTTATGGTTATATTTCACTTGGGTAGCTATTTTGATCTCATATCCTGCTTTGGTTTATTTCATCAGGTTCTGGACCTCCTTGTTCTGTTGAACAAGAGCAATTTTTGGCATATTGAGAGTTAAATTTATTTTTGCGTGCAATAAGTTTTTCATACATTACAGAACCTGTTTATATTAGGCTTCTACCATAGGAGTTTATTTTTGAATTTGGCATTGTATTTATTTCTGAGGGGGGCAAATACATATACACAACTATTTATATAGACATATAAATTGGCAGTAAAGGATTCTGCATAAGCAGTGGGGTTTTGAAGATGGATGATGATTTTGAAATTAGCCAGGTCAACAATAGCAGATTAGCCTTCGTATGACTTCTGAATACTCGTGTATTGGAAGTTGTTTCAGGCTTCAGTCTCATGGTGAATGTGACTGATTTGTGGTCTCATTTGACCATGGAGAAAGTTTCAGTTGGTGGGGAGAAATGCTGCCCCATATTATTAAGAATAAATCTATTTTTTTTTTATCAAATCTGCATTTATTAACTTTTTAATCATCATTTATTGGTGTGTCATGATACCATCCTGTCCAGTAACATATTATTTCATAATGACAGGATGATTATTATCTGGATGCAGAACACCACCCTTGTTTACCTGAACAAGTACGATAGCCCTCTTTTACCTTGCACATCATACTGGTGACACTGATGGTTCTGTATTTGCCAAAGGAAGCTGTAGACCCTCCATTGTGGATACAAGATCATTGCCACAGCTTATGAACAAGCCCTGTAGTAGAATAAAATATATACATCACTAGTAAGACTTACTGGGATGTTATTTAGGCCCAAAGAACTACTGTTCTTCATTGTGCTTGTCTACTTCTGCATGAAGGTAGGATATGATGGCACTTACTCTCAAAGCCTAGTGCAGTAGTGTCTGTACTTGCTGGAGTTTTGAAGCTGTAGCTGAATGTCTTTGTAGGATATTGATGCAATCTGATTTGGAATTTAGTGCACCACCAATTTCTATAACAATGCAGTAATGAGAATTAGCTCCACATTTCCTTGCCTACTTATAGAACATCTGTTTCCCATTTTAGCTGCATGCTTAAGATACTAGGAGGCCTTGGTTGATTGGAAATATACTAAATGTACTAGTACACTGTACAAATCTAAATTATAATGGCATTACATTTATAGATGGGTGTGCATATGATTTTGATTGCATTACCCACAATGCCTAGGAATCTTGCCATAGATAATTTAATTTTACCTTGTTTCAGTTATGATATAGGAAACCTTAGTTTTATTTTGTTAATTTGATTTGCTTAAGTAAGTAAATTAGATTATTATTTGTAGAATACATTGGCAATTTGCTGCCATAAACTTAAATTGATTTATTTTATTTTGTAATCAGGCTGGGTTTAACAAATGGGGAAAAGTGGTCCTCTTCATTGGTCCATTTCACCTAAATGACAAATACCCACAAATATGTCCTAATATCTCATTGAAGATACCATGTATCTTTGCTATCACTGGTAATGATGTGAATTGACAACTACAATTATATGCTAATAGCTTTTGTTTCTTCTACATAGAGGCTTCTCTGCACACATTTAAAGATCTACACTTGTGAATGTTTTGTTTAATGAGATTATTTTGTACAGCAGTTGACCATCATAGCACAATTTTGTGTATGTTATGTGCTTAAATGATTTAGATCTCACCTGTCTGAAGGCACTTATACTATGGCATTCATCACTTATACCCTTTTTGCTTAATAACCAGGCAGGAGACAGCACAATATTCTTTTCTGCTTTAGGAAACTCTTTTGAGTTTCATAAAACACAGATGTAAAAGTATTTGTTTATAAGGGGGTGATTACTTTTGTTTGTGTCATTGGCAAAGGATTCTTTTGGATCACATAATGTATTTAACATGTATTTGGGTTACACTCGTCAGACTCCATATTGACCCTGCAGACCACCTGCCTATTATGAACCTGTAACCTAGTGCAATTTCTTGGAAATTAACTGGACTACTGCACAAAGCAAGATAATCAAAACAGAGTAAATTTAAACTGATTTGTTACTGAACAAATATAAAGTTTATGATCCTAACTTTGAGGAGTCATTGTATTAATATAGTTTCAGGTCTAAAACACTGGAAACAAAACTTAGGAACTTAAGAAAGTTCTATTCATGAAGCATTATAGAGTGTAGTAAAATACTGTTAATTGCTTTCATTTATTATTGGAATAAACATTAAATTATTTATGGTTGCTATGTTACCTGTTCATGTTGTCTGAGTCCTATGAAGGGGCATGAAACACAATAAAAGGGATATTCTATTTTGTGTGCTAGGTATTTGTTTTTAACTTATGACAATGCAAAGAGGAAATTTTTGGGGTGTTCTTCAGTGAGATTTGTTGAGCTTATGACTTGTTTTTTTTAGCTTTCTTGATTATGACGTTTTGCATCTCAGAGAGCTACAGTATTTCATTACAGACACAAATAAGTCAAACTGCATGTGTAAATTCATGGAAACCTTTCTTTTTATTACAGGTATCATTATTTACTCTTCTTTAGTGTTTTATGTAGCTGTGTTTGTTGCCCAGACATTACTGAAATAATTTTTTCACTTTCCTAGTAAGCTATCTTTTTGGAAGTGTAAGGAGGCATGTTGTTTATATATGTCTGACAGCAACAGGATGAAATATTCTATGTTCTATTTGTTTTTTTTTCAGTTTCTTTTTAGTCTGACATCAGAAAGGTCCTCAGACAGTGGTTCTGTTTGGGGTTGGGGTAAGAAGGCATACCGCGCATTTGTAGAACTGCAGGAACTACAAGCATATGACTATGGCCATTTGTGCTTTAACTTTCATCCCAAAATAACATGTGAAACATGCACAGATTATTTGGGGGGAGGGGAGGGATTAAATAGGTATGGGAGGTTTCTAGGTTTTCTGAGTTGCATTATAAAAGTATAGCACCCCCATTCATCTAGTTTAATTTATTTATTTTCTCCAGAGTTCACAGGATACAGTCCTGCCCACTTTGGAGGTATTGCACAAATGAATGAATATAGTGAAAATATGAAAGTGTAATATAAACTAAGAACATGAATAACATCAGGTGGTATGGGGAAGCCAGGATGGGGGGGGGGCATATGGTGATTGCAGTGGGTGCCATGGAGCCCTTTTCCTATGGTATCAGTTCAGAAAAGGCTGGTTTGGCAATTTTTATGATTTTTTTTTTGGTTTTATCATTTAATTTATGAAGTTGGCTGTACTAACTTTTATTTGTAGATATAATTTTTGCCAAACCACTGTTTGCTTCTTTGTCTTATAAACAGTAAGTTTTTTGTGACTGAAAAAAGGGAAAAGTAGGTGACTTCAATGATGTTAAAAATATCTGTAAATGAGTTAGCAACTGATTATTGTAGTGTGTGTGTGTGTGTGTGTGTGTGTGTGTGTGTGTGTGTGTGTGTGTGTGTGTGTGTGTGTGTGTGTGTGTGTTTGTATGTGTGCTGTGATGCCCGTGCACTGGGGAAGGCTGGCACAGGTTCTCCAACTGTGCTCCTTTAACCCAGACTATACGGTAGTACCACTTGCGACCACCCACTAATATTTATCAGCTACCAAAAGTCCCTTATGAAAGGGTGTCCATTTATACTGTACAATATTATCATCCAAATGGTAAGTGCAACTGAACAGTCAGACTATTGGAGTGGCTTTGTACAGTATCACTAAATACATGCAATGTACTCTTAGAGCTTAAATTATCTCTACACAAACCAGCCACAGTTGAAAGGTTTAAAAATATTTAATAATAATAAATAATAAAAACACAAGACAATACTTCTTACTACACAGTGCTAGTCAAGAGTTCAGAGATCACAGAGAAATACTTAAAATAATACAGTAAAAAATTATGACATCTTCTTCTTTCGGCTTTTCCCGGTTAGGGGTCACCACAGCAGATCACCTGTCCACTCATGATTGGCAGTGGAGTTTTACGGTGTTGATTTGCCAGCCCAGCGCCCAACCTTCCACAGAAGGCACACACACACACACACACACACACACACACACACACACACACACACACACACACACACACACTCACACCTAGGGCCAATTTAGAGTGTCCAATCCACCTACAGCAGGTCTTTGGGATGTGGGAGGAAACCCACACAACCACAGGGAGGACCTGCAGACTCCACACAGAAGACACCCCAGCTAAGGATCGAACTGCATAACCTTTTGCTGTGAGGCAGCAATGCTAACCGCTGCACCATCGTGGCTGCCCAGTAGAAACGTTCTGACATCAGTACATAAAAAAATAATCTAATCTTCCTAGTTCCTAGCTATATCTAAGAGAAAATACAGTTCTAAAATAAACTTACATATAGAACGCAGGCAGAGTGCTGGTGAGTTGGATGTCCAAGACAAATACTAAAATGCTCTCATTCTTTCTGTCCTTAAATTGAAAACACAGTACCACTGATTCATTTCAGATTACATAATTTCTTTCTGGTTCCCAGGCTAACAGAAACTCAGAGATTAATAGCTCTTTTGATCTTGCAGCCAGTCAGGACGCCAGAGCAATAAAAGAAATTATACATGTAAATTCTAGCCATTAACTCTGGCCTCAAAATAATAGGCAGAATGCCTCCCTCTAGACATCTCGGCTCCGAGTTTTAGATCAAATAATTTCGCAATGCTTGACTTATCAGCTTTCTTACAGCAGAGTGCACTGTTGCTACATTTTTTTCAGTTCAACATCCAATACAATCTTTTCACATTTAAGAGAACAAGCCTGTGGCTTACATTAATATTTACAAATTACAGAATTATCTATAAAATTCTATCTAGGTAGACTGGCACCCTTCACCTATCTTCACATGTGTGTGCGTGTGTGTGTGTGTGTGTGTGTGTGTGTGTGTGTGTGTGTGTGTGTGTGTGTGTATGTATGTGTGTGTGTGTATGTATGGTAACCATTTCAAATGTCAAGACACTCTGGATCGAGTCCCGAAATGTGGAGACTTAGTGGTTGAAAATACAGGCTTACATATACTTAGTCCAAGATGCCATTTTCAGACTACTCCCTTTTCTCCCAGGTATGGCAATCTTGAAGTTAGTATATATAAGTTCAGGAACTTACCCAGTCTGCAAAAAGAAGTTTTAAGAAGAAAAATTTTCAAGATTTGCTCTTCTCTGTCTTTTTTTTTTTTTGGCACTTGGCATTTCGAGTGCTGACATTTCAATAGGAAACCGTGTGTGTGTGTGTGTGTGTGTGGGGGGTGGGGTCATGTCTCTCAAGTTTTACCACCAGAGTTGTGGATGATGCCAAGAATAATTAGGGAAAAGGCTCCAGATTTAAGGACACTTATTACATGCCAGTACTATTAACTTAGATACTACTGACTTAGGACTTAACAAAATAATTTTCAATTTTAGGAGGGATCGAGCAAAAGTTTGAGCACACATTAAGGGCAATGGAGCTTAGAGGTGTGTATGTCAGTGTTTTGGACATTTATTGTTTATGACTGAAAAGAAATTGCATTATGGTTTAAATAGATAGACAGCATTAATAAAATATTTACAGGAATATTTATCAGCAAGGCTCCAAGAACAAGATAGAGGGTTACCAGTGGTATTCAGTACCTTCAGACAGATTGAGCAGTGAATGCCCCCAACCCCAACACCGTCTAGGAGAGACAGTCTTTTTACAATTCAATCAGTAGTGATAGGAGAAGCAATCTATAATGATGTGCTAATAGCTTGTGTTTGTATTGTACAGGGAACAGTCTGCACACCTTTATAGATCATCAGTTACGAATGCTGTTCTTTATCATTTGATGAGATTATTTGCTGCACCTGTGGCCCATGGTGAGACAAGTTTGGGTATGAAGATGTTTTGTGATTAGATGGTTTAAAACTCAACAAACTTAGAAAACCCATATTATGGCCTACAGCTGACCTCAGTGATGCGCTTGTTGGTTTTTAACCATAGTTGACAGCATGCCCAAATTTTCATTAGTATTGTAAAGAACAGTCAATAAGGCAAGCTTCATAGGTAGCTACTAGGCTTGCAGTCCATTGAGGAACCTGGCCCAAATTCCCAACTGCTCCTAAGCCCTGTCTGATTAAGTGACTTGCTCAATGTTATACAGTAAGCACATGATAGCTGAGGGAATCAAACCTTATGCCACAGGAACTACAGCTCACAGTCTTAACTCTCTCTGCTAACTCCCAGACTTGACAAAGCTATAAGTTGAAAATATGAGCCATGTTACAAGTAGTAAATATGAGAAGAAATGCATGATGTGCTGAATAAATACTCTGGCCTGAAAGCCCAAATTCTGTGAAAATCCCATGTTTTTCCAATAGCCAGGTAGCCCAGGCTGTGGATTTACTGGTAATTGTCCCTGCAAAATGTGCAATATCGGTCTCTATTCATCAAAAAACATGGTTGTGCATAGCCCATTGTTATCTTTCATGCGAGAAATGTATAACAGAAGGGACCCAGGACAAAGCCCAGTTGCTCAATTACCTATCTGGTCAAGTATGTGTTATTTAATTTTGAATTGGGAGAGTTTGTCAATAATGTCAGCATAGGGGATAGTTTGAAAGCCTTACCAAGGTCCAGGTAGACAGCATGGACTGTATACCCCTTATCCATGCTCTAAGTAATAATTTCAAATAATACAAACAGGTTAATTAGACACAGTTTACATTTTAGAAAGCTTAATTGATATGTATCTGGGGATATACAAAGCCAACTGTATCACTGTTAATTATATTATTATATATAATTATATTCAGCTCTACTACATTCTATATCCTTGGAAATAATTCTACTGAAGATAATAGGCTTACAATTTACATGACAATCCTGTCCAGTTCAAGGACCATCTTTGTACAAGGGTAGCACAACACTTGGTCTCTACACCTTGTGGATACAATCATTGGAGAGATGCAGGTTGAACATTTGATGAAGAGCTTTTACTGGACAGGACATAATGCATTTCAGTAGGCAATCTACAACTGTTATGCTGCAGAATGGGGATTTCAGATGGCTGTCAAGGATAGGCTTTAGGGGTAATGTAGCCCCTCCAGTAGCACATAGATGTTTTTTATGTATTACTGCATTTGCTTTCCCTGTCTGGTGCTTTACTTTGATCATTTTCTTGGTAAAATATTCATTCACACACACACACACACAAAAAAATCATTCATCTATAAACTACTTATCTTGTCTGTTTATATGTTTCTATACCCTAGAAGTGTACATAAAGGACATTTGCCAGGAAATTGGTACAAATTTTAGATTCATGCAGGAATACGTTTATACTAGACATGCAGCCCAGAAGACCAGTGAGAAGTCTAGCCAGGTAAGCTGAGAAATGTTGACGAAGTTAAGATCAATGCTCAGAGTAACATGCTATTGAGTGCAGCTAATGTATTGCAGTGTTTGATGGGTAGAGGAAGTGTATTCTATGAGTAAGGGACTCCTTGAATGAGAATCTTTGACAACATGTGCTGTTTATATCAGAGATGGTTAATGGCTTTGGTGCTCGGATACATGATGTTGTTTGCTTTGTGTAGCTGTAGAGCATGTATAGAACACCAAGAAGGAGCATCTATGGCAGAATATATAGTCAGAAAGTATTTAACTATCAACATACAAACAAACACAAAGTGCACTGACTGCACCAAGCTGCTTTAATCAAGAGCTAAAAAGGCTCCAAAATACTAAGCGCTTTCACCATCAAAACTAATGGCTTCTTCAGTGTAAAAGGGGCATACAATTACATTATTTAAATACAAAATTCCACTTGCACTTTAACCAATCACCTTTTTTGCTTGATTATCAATCACATTAACATACATTGTAGTATTTGTTACACCAAAAAACATACATAAAAAGCATACATAAAAAACATATTTGTGTATACATGTTCCCCATAAACATTCCCTATATGTACATATTTTTTGTCTACTAATATTTTTACTAAAAACTAATTTTAATTTTAACAAATATTTCCCCCCCAAAAAAACAAAATGACTTCAAACAACCATTGCCCTTTGTTTTAAAATGGGCTTAATAGAAATATGGTCGTTGAGTCCAGGGTAAGTTGTTGCATTTAATATCACCTGCCATTTTAGTTCTAAAGACTCAACTCTGACATTGTCATCCCCAACTCTTTCACTTGTCAATACTCAGTCAAGTACAAAAAATATAAACTTTTTAAAACTGGCACAAATCTTAGAATGCAAATATAATGCATTATGATTGTCTTTATTTTTTATAGCTCTCTGATGTTCTGCTATCCTTTCCCTTAACCTACGAATGGTTTTCCCCACGTAAAAACCTGAACATGATATACATGTTGCTAGATAAACAACCTTCTTGGAATTGCAACTACATTTACCTGGGCATGAAATTATTCTGTTGTAACCCCTTACAGCCACATAGGGCCCATCATTAATGTATCTACAGTACCTGCAGGATCCACATTTATACATTTGTGAACTTGTAAATCTTACTTTTGATCTCTAATAAATTCTTTATATTTAAACCTCTTGAAAATATTATTTTTGGTGTTTGACCTAACTCTTTTTTGGTAATCCATATCAAAAGCTAAGTCCCAAGATTTTGCAACAATATCTATAATATTAGATGTCTGGAGATTGTATTTCAAAACAAGAGCTCTAGAATCAAACAATTTAGAACCAGAAGGTTCCATTCCTTCCATAACATCAATAATCTCACTAATTTCTGTCAAAATAGGTTTAAATGTTGTCCGCCTTCTTTTCATCACCTCTTTCTAACAGTTTCAACGGGTAACCTCTATTTAAAAACATTCCTATTAGGTTCTGCATCTCAACTTGATATATCATATCATTACTTACAAGGTGTGACAATCAGACCATCTGCCCTTTGATCACACTTCTACGTTGATGCAGTGGATGGCAACTTGAAAAATGTAACAGTGAATTGCTATATGTCTCTTTTATATGAATATTACTTTCCAAGCCTTCCAGTGTTTTAGTAAGCTTTATATCCAAAAAATCTATTGTTTTATTGTCCCACTTAAACGTAAATGAGAAAAATGGTGTAGTAGAATTGAGATATTCAACAAAAATCCTGGCTTCATCCTCATTTCCCCTCCAAAGAATCAGTATGTCATCTAAAAACTGATTATATACTACAATACATTCAAAAAAGGGGTAGGAAAAGGAAATGTTTCTTCCCAATGGAGAAGTACCAAGTTAACAAAAATGGGGACACATTTAGCCCCCATTGCCACCCCTGATATTTGATGGTAAAATTTTCCCTCAAATATCATGTATGTTTTTGAGCACAAGTTCCATGAAATTGACTACATTATTCAACTTTACAGCAGTCAGATGTTTGCTTCTCAAAAGGCTTTCCCTAAAATATTCCAACCCCTGTTCTTGTGGTATTGTTGAAAATAAATTAACCACATCAATGGTAAGAAATGACCAATTCAAACCACTTTTATCCACCCTATTAAGTCGTTGCAAACAGTGCCAAGAAACCTTTAGTATATGCCTGAATCTACTTAGCAAACCCTGTGTATTCCTGTCTACATATGCTGCCAATGGCTCAGTTTTGGACCCCCTTGCTGCCACTATTGGTCTAAAAGGGGGGGGGTCATTCAAATTTTTATGGACTTTAGGAATACTGAACACTACAGGTGTAACTGGGTGTTCAACTAACAAAAATCCATATTCCTTTTCTTGAATCCCCCCTTCCAACAAGGTGTCCATTAGGAATACATCAATTTTATGATATGCTATGTTCATCTCACATCTAGAAGCCCCCTGGTATGTGGTGTCATCATCTAAAATAGCTTGAATTTTAGCTTCATAATCAAATCAAGACATGATGACTACCCCACCCCCATTATCGGACTTCATTATTCTAACTTCCTTGTTTGTGGTCAATTCTTTCAATGCTAAACTTTCCATCTCTGTGAGATTATCTTGTTCCACAGATTTGTTTCTTTCTAAATATGTTCGTATATTATTAACAGATAGTTTCTCAAATATTGCCACATCATTATCTATGGGTGGAATAAAAGTACTTTTTCTAGTTAATGATGGAGAAGTAAAATTTCTCTGTACATTTTGTCTTTTAAAATATAAAGCCAAGTTCAACTGCCTAGTATATATTTTCAAACTAGTGAACAAGTCCACAATATTATAACAAAACACGAGCACATACGTAAACCCCTTTGCTAACAAATCATGGTACATTTCTTATATTTCCAAGGTACTGAAATTATAAATAGTGAAGCCGGATTTTGTGCTCGCTTCACATCTAAATTCAGCTGTGACATTATTACAAGACAATACACTTGTTGAAATATTACTGGCAGAACTGTCAGTATCACATATAAATTCAGCAATATCAGTGTTGCAATCCAATGTACTTGAAAACACGTCACTGACAATATTACTGATGTTAACAGCGTCACTGCTGAAACAAAAATTCAGTCCTTGAGTTATCTCCATCTCTGGTTGTTGTACCACCACCCTCTCATGTTGTAACGGTTGTTCCCTTGTTACTGATTATAATGGGAACCGTTTGACTGGTTCCCTGAACCACCCCCCATTTAGTTTCTCTGGCGTTCTGATCTCCTTGGTCCCGGAGATGTTTCTAAAAAACCAAACTGTTCATCGTGACATTCCCCAGAGTCATGGTTACAATTATCATCGTTGACATTGTCTAAGTTGTTAAACCTTTGCCCGTCACTTGGTCCATGTTTATTAGTAACCTTACTGTTATTGGGCCCCAAAAGTATATGCCATATTGTTCTTGTTATCCAACAAATCTCTAGATAACTTTTTCATTTTAGTTTTAACATTTTTATCTACAAACTTTTCAGTGTTACTAAGCACCACATTATATTGTTTGGCATACTGGAAAAACAATAAATCACTAGTGATACTTTCATTAAATGTAACAATTTCTTTTTCAAGCATTTCCAACTTACTCATGTTATTTTTGATGATAATGTCCAAAATCTCTAAACCAGTTTTATCATACAAATCCACAAACTGCTTGTAAGCCGTGGATCCTTTTTCAATATCGTTCGGTAATTTGTTGAACCTGAGCCCCTTCGGTACTTGCTTCAAAGAGATGGATTTTGAAAGAAATGCATTATCCAATTGTAAGCCCTGAAATCTTCGGCATAAGCTTTCAAAATGCTCAAGTTGCTTTTTTAGAGATGACATCAAAAAAACCCTTCCCTCCTCATTCAAGACCGAGAAGTCAACATCCGGAATACGCAGCCAGTGCTGGATATCCCTTCGATTATGTTGAATTCCATCACTAACCAGGGCTCCTTCGTTGTTAGTATTACCTCCATCTTCATCGATATCCAAAGCTGGGATGGAATGGAATGTGAACAGTTGAGCTTGCGACTCCGTCACCGTCGCCTGAGAAGACTTCCCAGCATCCACCTGGGCTTGCGTAAGTAACGTCATCAGCTACTTTACTGAAGCAGTTAATTCACGAATAACTGCTTCCATAGAAAGTTAAAAGGAAAGAATTAATCCACAAAAAAACAGTCGGTGAAGCCGTGAAATAAAAACTTGTAAAATGCACTAATCACACAGGGTAAAAACACTTGAAATAAACAAACAAACAAACACAAAGTTCACAGACTGCACCAAGTCACTTTAATGAAGAGCTAAAAAGGCTCCAAAATACTAAGCGCTTTCACCATCAAAACTAATGGGTTCTTCAGAGTAAAAGGAGCACACAATTACATTACTTAAATATAAAATTCCAGTTGCACTTTAACCAATCACCTTTCTTGCTTGATTATCAATCACATTAACATACATTGTAGTATTTGTTACACCAAAAAACATACATAAAAAACATATATTTGTGTATACATGTTTCCCATAAACATTCCCAATATGTACATATTTTTTGTCTACTAATATTTTTACTAAAAACTAATTTTAATTTTAACAAATCTTTCCCCCCCAAAAAACAAAATAACTTCAAACAACCATTGCCCTTTGTTTTAAAATGGGCTTAATAGAAATATGGTTGTTGAGTCCAGGAAATTTTACTTTTCCATCATTAACTAGAAAAAGTACTTTTATTCCACCCATAGATAAAGATGTGGCAATATTTGAGAAACTATCTGTTAATAATATACGAACATATTTGGAAAGGAACAAATCTGTGGAACAAGATAATCTCACAGAGATGGAAAGGTTAGCATTGAAAGAATTGACCACAAACAATGAAGTTAGAATAATGAAGCCCGATAAAGGGGGTGGGGTAGTCATCATGTCTCGATTTGATTATGTAGCTAAAATGCAAGCTATTTAAGACAATGACACCACATACCAGAGGGCTTCTAGATGTGAGATGAACATAGCATATCATAAAATTGATGTATTCCTAATGGGCACCTTGTTGGAAGGGGGGATTCAAGAAAAGGAATATGGATTTTTGTTAGTCGAACACCCAGTTACACCTGTAGTGTTCAGTATTCCTAAAGTCCATAAAAATTTGAATGACCCTCCTTTTAGACCGATAGTGGCAGCAAGGGGGTCCAAAACTGAGCCATTGGTAGCATATGTAGACAGAAATACACAGGGTTTGCTAAGTAGATTCGGGCATATACTAAAGGATTTTGGCACTGTTTGCAACAACTTAATAGGGTGGATAAAAGTGATTTGAACTGATTATTTCTTACCATTGATGTGGTTAATTTATTTTCAACAATATCACAAGAAGAGGGGTTGGAATATTTTAGGGAAAGCCTTTTGAGAAGCAAACATCTGACTACTGTAAAGTTGAATAATGTAGTCATTTTCATGTAACTTGTGCTCAAAAACAACTACATGATATTTGAGGGAGATTTTTACCATCAAATGTACAGGGGTGGCAATGGGGCTAAATGTGCCCCCATTTTTGCTAACTTGGTACTTCTCCATTGGGAGGAAACATTTCTTTTTCCTACCCCTTTTTTTGAACGTATTGTAGTATATAATCGGTTTTTAGATGACATACTGATTTTTTGGAGGGGAAATGAGTTTGAAGCCAGGATTTTTGTTGAATATCTCAATTCCACTACTGTATTTTTCTCATTTACGTTTAAGTGGGACAATAAAACAATAGATGTTTTGGATATAAAGCTTACTAAAACACTGGAAGGTTTGGAAAGTAATATTCATAGAAAAGATACATATAGCAATTCACTGTTACATTTTTCAAGTTGCCATCCACTGCATCAACGTAGAAGTGTGATCAAAGGGCAGATGGTCCGATTGTCACGCCTTGTAAGTAATGATATGATATATCAAGTTGAGATGCATAACCTAATAGGAATGTTTTTAAATAGAGGTTACCCGTTGAAACTGTTAGAAAGAGGTGATGAAAAGAAGGCGGACATCATTTAAACATATTTTGACAGAAATTAGTGGGATTATTGATGTAATGTTAGGAATGGAACCTTCTGGTTCTAAATTGCTTGATTCTAGAGCTCTTGTCTTGAAATACAATCTCCAGACATCCAATATTATAGACATTGTTGGAAAATCTTGGGACTTAGCTTTTGATATGGATACCAAAAAAGAGTTAGGTCAAACACCAAAAATAATATTTTCAAGAGGTTTAAATATAAAGAATTTATTAGAGAGATCAAAAGTAAGATTTACAAGTTCACAAATGTATAAATGTGGATCCTGCAGGTACTGTAGATACATTAATGATGGGCCCTATGTGACTGTAAGGGGTTACAACAGAATAATTTCATGCCCAGGTAAATGTAGTTGCAATTCCAAGTAGGTTGTTTATCTAGCAACATGTATATCATGTTCAAGTTTTTACGTGGGGAAAACCATTCGTAGGTTAAGGGAAAGGATAGCAGAACATCAGAGAGCTATAAAAAATAAAGACAATCATAATGCATTATATTTGCATTCTAACATTTGTGTCAATTTTAAAAAGTTTATATTTTTTGTAGTAGACCGAGTATTGACAAGTGAAAGAGGTGGGGATGACAATGTCAGAGTTGAGTCTTTAGAACTAAAATGGCAGGTGATACTAAATGCAACAACTTACCCTGGACTCAATGACCATATTTCTATTAAGCCCATTTTAAAACAAAGGGCAATGGTTGTTTGAAGTCATTTTGTTTTTTTTGGGGGAAAGACTTGTTAAAATTAAAATGAGTTTTTAGTAAAAATATTAGTAGACAAAAAAATATGTACATACAGGGAATGTTTATGGGGAACATGTATACACAAATATATGTTTTTTATGTATGCTTTTTATGTATGTTTTTTGGTGTAACAAATACTACAATGTATGTTAATGTGATCGATAATCAAGCAAGAAAGGTGATTGGTTAAAGTGCAAGTGGAATTTAGTATTTAAATAATGTAATTGTATGCTCCTTTTACTCTGAAGAAGCCATTAGTTTTGATGGTGAAAGCGCTTAGTATTTTGGAGCCTTTTTAGCTCTTCATTAAAGCGGCTTGGTGCAGTCTGTGAACCTTGTGTTTGTTTGTTTATTTCAAGTGTTTTTACCCTGTTGGGATTAGTGCATTTTATAACTATCAACATAGCTTGTGAATGCAAACCAGTAATTTTCTTGGTCAGAAACATGTGAAGTCTGTCAAACTGGGTGATATGCTTAGAGACATATATACCACACTGGGAGTTTTATTCCATGATAATGATTTGATTGACAGGAGACTAGAGAGGGATTCTGAAATGTCCTGAAAAATTACATGCGTCAAGTCTAAGGTCTTTCTGATTGAGTGCCACATAATGCAACATCCCATCCAAGTACACATGCGTGCAATCAATTTTATCTGCTCTGGGCTTCTGTCATTTTCAATGTTGTGACCTTTAGCATAAATTATACGTCCTTGTGCTCCAAGATTGTCGAAAACAAACACCATTATTGAGCTGTATGGGGCAATCTAGTTAAAAGAATAATGTAACAGCTGTATAGAAGATAGATGTGCTTGGATTGGCCAAACCATGCAAGGAAAATGTCCTTGACCTCAAAATTAAATATTATGACATGCATGCATTTACAGTGGAATCACGTGCCATATAGCTAAATAGAATTTGTTCTATTAAGGATGGCTTAGCCCAAATAATCTGCCATTAAGATATATCTTACATAATGAAAAGTTCATTCCTAACCAGTAACATACCTTTTCCTATATCCCACTATAACTGATTTTGATTATCATATGTATTCTTGGATTTCAACACATTTTTGTTCCCAACCTTCTGAGGAAGGTCATTTCATGCATTTACAACAACTGGAACAAACCCTTACATCATCTCTGCGTCACCTGAATTCTGTCTTCTACTTGTACCTTAATGTTCTTGTGTAACACTTAAATAAAGGTACTGTCCTCTACTCTTCTCCTGGACTTTGATAACTACTTTAGCCAATTAATTGTTTCTGTCAAGGCTTATCTGTCTATACTAAGAGGGTGAGAACCATGCCTTCAACTGTAACCGAAATGTCATGAAATCACAAAAAAAGCAATGTCTTTTATTGTATGCTTATTTATATACAGTAGGCAGGTAATGGTAGATCAGAGCAGATGGGGTCCAAATGGCGAGATGATATGTCAGCAAGTGAAGGAAAGCAATATTGCTGGAATTGAATCCATCCTCAAGTCTTGGTAAGTACCTTCATGAGGTGGACCCTGTTTTTCACAAAGTCTCACCAAGACGACACTGATATATGGATTGTATTTTATATAGAATGCATCATGGACAGAAGTAGGTTAAAAAACTAAAAAACATAGATGAGTGCACAAGGCCCAGGATAAAAAAAGTGCCCAATCCTGGTAGGTGCACTGGTGCCAGGACTGGAAAAATATGACAGTGTAGCATCTTCAGGGTACAGAAACTACAGAAACAGTCCTACAATGGGGCTAGGCCAGGCCCAGGAGGAGGATGGCCCCCCTGATGTAGAAGGAAGTAACAGTCCACAAAAATCACAAAAACTGATAGGCCATTGAAGAGCACAAAGATGACAGAGTGGACTATTGTGGATAAGAAACAAATTATATGTTGTCACTATTATACAAGAAGCCCAGAATTTCCAGACAGAAGATATATAAAAAGATCAAGAAAGAAATTAGTGGAAAGAAAAATATTTTCACACGAAAAACTATCAGAAGGTTCAAATAAAAAATGAATCAACAGATTAATGAAAAACATTATATAGACCAAGAAACCGTGTGCCGTTTGGAAAAAAGAAGTGACTGAGGAAGTGTTAAAATATAAAGAACAAAATCTTGAGACTTTTGAAAGGTATAAAAAAGTAATATGAACATGGAAAAGAAAGAGAGATCTGATATGGTGCAATACTTATGCAAAGGAAAAAGCCAAATTAATCAACACAAAAAAGGCAGACCCAAAGACATTCAAAGAGAAATATAGGCAAAGGCATCCAGATATGGAAAATTTCACATTAAAAATAGAATCACAAAGAGGGAATGCAGAACAGAAGATTAGTAAAGCAGAAGTTAAAAAATAGAAGCTGAAGTTATGGAATACTTGCATAGTGAATGATTTAGTATAGAAAGTCTAACACAGGTTACACTACAGCATGATGGAACAATGAGCCCCAAAAATACAGAGACACAGGAGAAGCAGGAGACATCTGAAGAAGAAATATGGACATGGGAAAGAAAGAGATTTAATATGGTGCAATATTTATGCAAAGGAGAAAGCAAAACTAATCAATACAAAATGAGCAGCACTAAAGATATTTGAAGAGAAATACAGGCAAAGAGGAAAAGTAGCTAAGAGGATAGTAATGGAGTTAAAGAAATAGAAACTGAGGTTATGGATTACCTGTGAAGTGAAGGATTCAGTGCAGAAAATCTAACTCAGATAACATCACAGCAGAATAGAGCAATGGATCCCCAAATTAATGAGAAACCAGTAGAGTGGGAAACATCTGATCAGTTTCCATATGAAGATACTTTGGAGCCTTCCACAGGAAAACCAGTACAAATGTTCTGCTAGAGTTGCACAGTAAGGTAAGGAACAGGAAACTGTGGCAAATCTTACACATTCAGTGTTGTGGAGTGATAGGCCAATGAGTTCCCATATGAAAGAGCAACAGATGACACAGGATGAAACTGAAGAGAATTTGGCACAGGAAGATGCTCTGGAGCTTTCTATACATTGCCTGCAGGAAAGTAGATCAAATAAAGTCCCCTCAGTTTAGAAGAAAATTATATAAGAGAAGAGTTGTTTGATTTAATAGAGATGGACAGGCATATTAAGATCAATGAAAGAAACAGACTACAGAAAGTCAATAAATCCCAAAAAGTTAGACAAAATAAATGAACATAGTAATCAGGACTGTTTGTATAGATTCATGTGATATAACAGAAGTAAATAGGATGTATTACTATGCAGTTAAATTAACAAACAGATAAAGTCTTACCACAAAACACAGGCTATTAAGGAAAAGGAAGGGGAGAAATCAAATGCCATCATGCAAGTATTAAATAGAGAAAACTATAACACAATTAAGACAAGAAGTGTCACTATTAGAAGAGTATAGAAGAGGGAACAGATCAACAAAATACTCAGAAAGAGAGATATGATAAAAGCAATGCACAGTATCAGAACATATCAGGATCTATCATGCACTACCACAAATTATAAACTAAAACTCTCAGCACAGGTAGAAAAACTTAGAAGATATGTAGATAAATATAAAGGAAAAATACAAAATAAGCAATTTATTGATAACCCGGAAACGTTTTATAGAGAACTGGGAACTGTAGATCAATGTGTGTGTATGTATCTTTAACAAGCTATCCAAGGGCTTGTTTAAGTGTATAAATATTGAGCATGTGCAAGTCTGACTGCCATTTAGTAGTAAGCTGTTGAGAATTAAGCATGTATATAAGGTCTGTCTGTTAACCAGTTTGTTTATATTCTATGATGCTGCTATCCTTCCTGATGTGTTTCTATGTATTAAAGCATCTAAATGAAATACCCCACCTGCTTGTCATCTATGTTAGAGAGGGACGAGTGACATGGTGTCAGAAGCGAAATGTCTAAAGGGTCATGATGTTAGAAGAAGAATGATCAAAACGATTTGTTGCCAGAAAGAGTTCCAGTTTCTTCCACTTGAGTTCAAGGGGTACCAGGTTGGCAGTGGAGGAATATACAGCAATGAATCATCCCTACTGCACACATAATTCACAAAACAGATCAGAAACAAATTTCAGATATTGAAATTTGCTCAAAACTGTTTCTTATTCGCAAAATATAAAACAAGGCATACAGAACGCTTTAAACAATATTCGCATAAACCGATATGTCCGATATTTATAAAAATATTCAAATTACTATGGCGCTAAGCACATATTTTTTGTATTAATTAAGGATATCTGAGTTATCAGATGTGTATAAAGTTTTCACGTTTGTGAAATATTACAGTAAAATTATTTCACAAGATACAGCCATTTCATAACATATTTCACAAAGTACAGTATTTCTAAGAGTTTATTGTGCATTTGAATATTATGACAAGCTCACAAAACAGTTTGTTCATATATAATTACAAAGGCCATATTTTCAGTGTATTTGTGCTTACTTTGTGGGCATGGCAGATGGATTTCGAAAACCCAGTGCACTTGTGTTTGACAGTAATGATGCAGAAAACTGGAGAGTGTTTGAGCAAGAGTACATTTTCATACAGGCTGCATTTTCTGATAAAGATGACTGTACAAAGGCATTTATTCTGCATAATTTTAGCTGGGTCAGAAGCCATTGAAAGGGAGCATTCATTTGTGTATGCACCTGCTATCTATACAGGAGAGGGGGAAACCATCATATTGTTAAACAGGCTGAGTCAAGGTAGGACCCAGAGTGCTTAAAATGTAAATCTAGAGAAATGTGTAACCCACAGACAAACATTACAATGGAAATGCACTTATTTTACACAAAGGATCAAAAGCCTGGTAGAAACACTTTCAGTATATATAAATGACTTGAGAAATAAGGCTAAAACATGCAGATTTGGTGATTTAAGGGATGAGTTGATAAAAGACAGACTTGTGTGTGGCATTAAAGATGGTGGTGTAGGAAAGATTTTGCTTAGTGACAGTGATTTAACTTTGAACAAGGTCATGGAGATTTGTCAGATATATGAGTTCACAGAAAAGCACACACATATGCTTACAAATTAGAATAGTCCTAGAAGGCACAGTGATAAAGCTCATGTTGATGGTAAGCAGCACATAGTTAAAAGAAACAGACCCAAGCACATGGCAGCAGCTGTAGCCCCTGCAGCACTCACTGATAAACCCCAGAACTTTCTAGCAAATTCCAGAGTTCGCACAGTCTCAGTGAAGCATAAGAATGAGTCAGCAAACTCAAAGCATGGGCCCCAACCTAGTTTTATTGCCAACTGTTGTAATTGTGGTGGAAGTCATAAATCTAAAAAGGGAAAATGTTTAGCTTTTGGTCAGCAATGCCACAAATAGAATAAATGGAATCATTTCAAGATGTTTTGTAAATCAAGAGGCCCACATTCCTTTAGTAAAAGGGAACATTCTAAGAAAGAAGTTGATCAATTAGAGAGTTGCAACCCTACTCTTTATGTTGATAGTGTGTCAGTGCTTCATGAAACAGTTGATACAGTAAATTTAAGGGCAGAGAATGACAAACCCATAGAGCTCAAAGTGCAATGCTATGTCAGCAGAAACATTTGCTAGAGTGTGTCATGGTGAAAGGCTTGATTTGGCAAGAAATGCAAAGCTTGTGCTTATGGTGGTGAAGAAACTCAGACTGATAGCTCAGTAGTGCTTTCATGTTACTCTGCTGGAAGAAGCTATGACTTGTTATTTTATGTGGTCAAGAGGCATGTCCAGTCATTATGAGGGGACAGAGACAGTTTGAAAATGGGACTACTTCCATTTAATAAGGAAGTCCACCATGTTCATAGGTCCATAGGACAATACTAGGCTACGAGCCCAGAAGCCCTTATAAGCCTAGCCAAGAATTTCACCCATGTTCCCACAAAGTCAGCACCTGTTTTCCCTGTCCAGTAGGAACACAGGTGGGATCCCAGGGGTATATTTTCTGTTTCCTATCCAGTCATCCATGTTCCTGTTAAAGAGGGCTAGTGAGGTATTCTGCTTGATATGGTGAGGAATTCCACAGATAGGGGAGTCATTGGGACACAAATCTATCCCTCCAACAAGTTCTATTAATGTCACAGACCAGGTTGAGACCTTGCTTGCGGGTTGCATGAGTGGAGTTTGACTTACAAATATGCAGCAACTCCACCAAGACTGAGTCTGAGATGGCCTTGTATGTCAGACACAGGTCACCTCTGAGCAGTTTGTATGAGACTGTATAGGATAGGTGTTTGAGAGTCTGGATTGTCCTGGTCAGGAACTTCTGTGGTCTTTCCAATGCTGCATGTGCTTGGCAAGTTACATGCCAAAGGGGGCTTTGTACTCAATAACTGGTCTGATAAGGGAGGAGTACAGGGATATTATAACCTCATTTTTCCTGGATGAAATACCCTTACTTATGAGGTCGGCCATGTAGAAAGCCTTCAGTGCAATGGAGGCAACATGGTGGTCAAAAGTCAGGTTGCTATCAACCTGGGTGCCCAAGTCCCTCACGACTGATTGTGTGCTTAGTATGTTGTTATTAATGTGATAATTATTGGGGACACCATTTTATCCATAGGGGATAATGATACATTTCTTGGCATTCAATTTGAGGCCATGCTTCTGGTACCAATCATTAGGCCCTCTTGGAGGATGTTCACATTACTAGGGGAATTTATGACAGTGCCCAACGTGCAGTCATCTGCAAACTTGGTCAGCCACAGACAACTGGTTTTGGTGTGCACCTCAGAAAAGTATATCCCAAACAGTAGAGGCCCCAAGACCTATTCTTTGGGTATGCTGCTTTTTACGGATCTACTACTAGAGGTGGCTTCCCCTGTTTTGACTGAGTGGGGTCTATCAGTGAACCAGTTAGCTACCCATCTGGTAACATATGGGTTGATGCCTAGCTGGGTATTATGCCCGAGTAGGGAATAGTGTCAAAGGCTTTGACTAGGTCTAGGTAGGTGGTGTGCACTATTTTGCCCTCATTCATGGCTTTTGTGACTATTTCAAAGAAGATGACCAAGTTTAACAGGCATGACAAAACCAAACTGTGTGGGATCAAGCGCTTGGAGGTTGACAATGTCCTTGTTTATAAGGTCCGTGATAATCCATTCCATGGCCTTACAGATCAGGCTAATTAGGCTGATGGGCAAATAACAGCCTGGGTCAGTGGATGCTCCACCTTTGTGCAGAGGGATGACAGTGGCAGTCCTCCATTCTGCACAGGCTTTGATTGTATAGGGTGCATAGCAGTGCTGAGAGCTCTTGCCTGCGTTCATGTAGGACACAACCAAGGATGTTGTCTGGTCCCACGGAGGCTGTATTTTTTGCCTTTGAGAGGACATTGATAACCTGCTCCCTGGTGATGGGGGGGGGGGCAGGTGCTAGGGATGTCCTGGTTTACTGATGGGGATGGGGGGGGTGAAGTTTTCACTGAACTTGTCTGCCAGCAGGTTGGCTATATCTATGGAGGTTTGTGTATGTGGTATTCTTGACCACCAGTTCAGAGCAGATTTGGGAGTTACCTTTGAGATTGTGGATGTATGATAAGAAGGCCTTGTGATTGTTCCTAGAGGATGTAGCCAATCTGGACTCGAAGTTAACCTTAGAGGATTTCACCAGTGATCTTATTTGCTTGTTCAGACAAAGGAGAGATTGCTTCCAACTTGGCACCTGCTCCTTCTTGGTCCTAGACAGCAATTTTTTCCTTTTATTATTGAGTCTGTTTATTGCTGCTGTCCACCAGACAGGTTTACTCTTCCTTGAGGAAGATGATTTGGTCCTGTCAGGTATTGCTGAGTCCATGAAACTATATAGGTGCTCATATAGTTTTTGTTGGTGCAGGCTTGGACATTAGTGCTTGATTTAACTGAAGGGATGGTGGCTGTGAAGCTGCTTATACCTGCTCTCAGGAGGTTGTAGTCAGCTTTGGAAAAGTTTTTTTGTTCATCCCTGGCAGGGGGGGGGGGGGGGGCAGGGAAGATTGTGACTTCGAAAGTGATTGCTTTATGGTCGGATCTTACCAAGGAGGATGACACTACAGGGGGTGCTACAGTGGCTACTTATGTTGGTTAGTACCATGACTAGGATATTTTCACCCTTTGTGGGGGTGTCGATCAGCTGATCCAATGCAGTGGCAGTGATGAAGTCGAGGAATCTCTGGGTGTTTGTGTTTGAGCTAGAATAGGTCTTCCACTCTATGGCTGGGTAGTTAATGTCACCCAGGATCAGGGTAGAGTGCTGCATCTTGATGGATTCAAGTAAGTCCAGATAGGTGGAGTGGGCCTCCTGAGTCATGGCTGGGGGTCTGTAGCTAGTTAGCTTGAAAGCCACTACTCTAATTTCACCCAGTACATTTTTTCAACCTATGCCGATCTTTTCAAAGACAAACTAGGGAAGCTTTCAGTTGTGTACTGGATGAAGTTAGATTCAGATGCCAGCCCAGTTATCAGGTCAGCACAAAAAGTTCCAATAGCCATGCAGGACAGAGTCAAAGCCGAGTTAGATAAAATGGTGCGACAAGTTGTGATCTGTCCAGTTGCAGAACTAATTGAGTGGGTATCTTCCATGGTGGTAGCTCATAAGAAAAGCTCAAATGACATCAGAATATGTATTGACACATGAGATTTGACTAAAGCACTAAAAAGACCTTATCATCCAATGCACACAGTTGAAGAAGTCACAGCTCTGATGCCAAATGCCTCTGTTTTTTCTGTCTAAGACGCAAATAATTAATTTTGACAAATTCAGCTTGACAAGAAATCCTCATTGCTAACTCCATTCAGTACTCCACTTGGAAGGTACAGATTTTTGAGAATGCCATTTAGGATAAATTCTGCAAGTGAAGTCTTTCAACGTGCAACGGAGCAATTTTTTTCTGGGTATCCTTGTCCTGTTATAGTAGACGACACACTAGTAGGAGGTCATGGTGAAGATGAGTATAGTAGAAACCTCAGAAAAGTTCTGGAAAGAGCATGTCAAGTGAATCTTAAGCTCAATCCACAGAAATGCCTTTTCAGGCTACAAGAGGTTACTTATGTTGTTCATTTATTTACCAGTTCAGGCTTACAACCAGACTCTCCAAAGCAAACAGCCATTCTCGAGATGCCAGCTCCAGACAATGTTCAAGCCCTGCAATGATTTCTTGGCATGGTTAACTATCTAAGCAAGTTTAATTCGGACATGAGCCAACTTTCAGCACCACTTAGAGAGATGACATGTAAAGATGTATCCTGGTCTTGGTTACAGCAACACCAAAGAACATTTGATGTCCTGAAACAGAGAATTGCTAATTCACCAACTCTCAGATACTATAATGTTGACAAGTCAGTTATTATTTCATCTGATGCTTTGAAATTTGGTCTAGGTGCAGTCATTCTACAAGTGGGTCAACCTGTTGCCTATGCATCGAGAACTCTTACCCAGACTGAAATGTAGTATGCTCAGATAGAGAAAGAGCTTTTGGCAATTGTGTTTGCATGCTCAAAGTTCCATGATTATGTTTATGGTAGACCTATCCATATCAAAACAGACCACCAACCTCTAGTCACTATCTTGAGAAAGCCTGTGCATTGAGCTCTAGCCATACTGCAATGGATGATGCTGCGGTTGCAGAAGTATAATTTCACCCTTGTGTACAAGAAAGGCAAACTTCTTTATCTTGCTGATACATTATCTAGATTGTCCAGAAACACCACAGAACAGCATGAGAATGAGAACTTTGATTTTGAAGTCATGGAAGTGAGAAATTTTTCTTCCACACATCTTGATGAGCTAAGAGGTCACACAGCCATAGATCCAATTTTACAGAAGCTCAACCACTTTATCACTCAAGGAGGCCATCAAAGCAATCTAGTTTACCTCTTGAAAGGCAACCTTATTTTACATACAGAGATGAAAATTTTGTCTGACAATGGTATCATTATGAAAGGCCCAAAAGCAATTGTTCCAAAGTCTTTGCAACAAGAATACATTACTATCTTGCATCATGGTCACCCAGGAACTGACTCTACCAAAAGAAGGGTGAGAGGACTAGTATTTTGGCCTTCTATGTCACAAGACATTGAGAGAACACTTTTATCTTCTTCCATGTGTAATAGTACAAAGCCACATCAGCAGAAGAAACCACTTCAGCTAAACCAGATTCCTGAACTACCTTGGTCGACAGTAGCCAGTGACATTTTCGAGTAGAATTGCCAATATTACTTGGTGTTAGTAGACTCTTACTCCAATTGGTTTGAGATTGACCTACTTCCTAACCTAGCATCCAGTACTGTCATTACTAAGATGAAAAATAATTTTGCAGGCCATGGTAGTCCATACAAAGTTATTTCCAACAATGGCATGTAGTTTACAAACCAACAGTTCAAAATATTTGTTGAAGAATTGGACTTTACTCATGTCACGATTAGCCCTTTGTACCTGCAGTCAAATGGTTTGCCAGAACGTGCAGTTCAAAGTGCAAAACAGTTACTAGAGAAGTCAAAAAGAGGCAATAGTGATGTTTTCCTGAATCTCTTGAATCTCAGAAATATTCCTTGTGATAAACATCTTGGTTCACCTGCCTAGAGACTTCTGTTGAGACAAACCAGAACCACATTACCAATCAGTCAATTGTTGGTTCCATGTGTCAAGAATAACAGGTCGGTGAAAACCAGTCTGTTGAAGAAACATTTAATCTAGAAGTCCTACTATGATAAAACCAGCAAACCGCTCAATCCTTTATGAGGAGAAGTGGTAAGGATGCAAACGTCCAAAGGTTATGACTGGATTGGAGTTGTGAAGAGTATTTACCCAGAGCCGAGATCATACATTGTGGAATTGCAAGGAGCAGAGTTTAGGTGGAAATGGAAACATTTGAGACTGGTGTCCAAGCCTATACCATAGCACATAGCCTGTGAGAAAGACTCTTTATCTCAGAGTGAGTTGTCTAGTATTCCAATTCCAGAGGAAGTTCCAGAGAATATTCTCATTCCTGTGATGAATCCAGAGGCTCCTGATACTAGATGTTCACCGAAGACTGTCCCTATTGCTAAATTCAGTTCAGATTGTTATGTTACGAGATCCGGTCATATCTTCACACCATGTAACAGATACAGGACAACATGGACATGAACATTGTGTTTTATTTCTAACGTCTATAATAATGTATGTCTAAATTAAGGGCAATCTTTTTAAGAGGGAGGATGTAGATCAATGTGTGTGTATGTACCTTTAAGAAGCTATCCAAGGGCTTGCACATGTGTATAAATACTGAGCACGTGCAAGTCTGACTGCCATTTTCTAGTAAGCTGTTGAGATGTAAGCATGTGTGTACAAGATCTGTTTGCTAACCAGTTTGTTTATATTTTATGATGCTGCTATCCATCCTGATGTGTTTTGAATGTGATGTATTAAAGCACCTAAATGAAATACTCCACCTTCTTGTCATCTATGTTACAGAGGGACAAGCGACAGGAACCAAGGCAAAAGGACTTGAAACACCACCAAAAAAAGAAGAAATAGATACAGTTTGGAGAAATATCTATGAAAATCCTGTGGAACATAACAAAGATGCTAAATGGATAGAAAAAGTAAAAGAAAGAATAAGAAGTTCAAAGTACAGGATATGAAATGGGATGAAGTAATGGCCAGAGACATTGAAACAAAGTTAAGAAAAGCTCCTAAATGGAAAACCTCAATCCCAGCTGGACTACCTAACTTCTAGCTAAAAGTATTAACATCTTTACATGAAGATTCTGCCATGAGTAAGAACTATATGAGCACCCCGAACAGACACCAGCCTGGTTAACAACAGGGAAAAACAATAATCCTACTTAAGAGTGAACCTTCTAGCTATCTTAAAACTATAGACCAATAACTTGCATTCCGATGACGTATAAACTACACACTGGAATTAATGCTGACAGACTTTATAATCATTTAGAAGAAAACTCAATCATGGCAATAGACCAAAAGGGTAATAAAAGAAAGTCAAAGACAGTTCATTATAATATGGTGCATTAGGGCAGGTTGCATTGCTTTAAAGGCATGTATACTGGAACAAATCCATACAGAGGGTGTTTCTGTACTGAAGAATAAATTGTTATTAAAAGAAACTATTTTTATTCTTAAGTATGACACATTGACACCTAAAGACTTGAACAGGGACTTACTTGGAAAGCCTTTTTGTAATTTAATGTTTCTATTTGATAATTATTTTATTGGAATTAATTGGTGTGCTTATTTAATGGTGAGTTTTTTATTCTTGTTAACTCCTTGAAGGCTGCTTAGCAGAGGCGCTAGAGTATTGAACTGTGTATTGTGCTGACAATAAATTTTATTATTTTATTGTAGTTTGTTTGTTCATTTTGTCACTGGTCTTGTCGTATTTTATCTTTCTAGTTGGTTTGTGGTTTTTGGTTTGATAAAAGAAAGTCATATGGAACTGTTAAATAGAGTCATAGTGGAGAACTGTAAAAAGGGGAGGAATCTAAGTATGGCATGGATAGACTACAAAAAAACATTTGACAGTATCCCACATTCATGGATAAAAGAGTACTTAAAAATGTATAAGATGCACCCTACACTGATCAATTACATTATAGTGACCATAAAACAGTGGCAAACCACTTTGCAGTTAAACCATGATAAAGGACAAATTATTATTCCAGGGATAAAAATTTAAAAGGGAATATTCCAGGGTGACTCTCTGTCATAGCTGCTCTTTTGTCTTGCCCTTAGCACAATAAACTACTTAACAGATTAAGTCTTGTCGACAATCTGGCTCACAGAAAACAACAAAGTGTAAAGATTTTTCATCTTCTGTTTGTAGATGATTTAAAACTGTATAGTTCATCAGATGAGGAACTGAAAGCACAACTCAAGTAGTCATAACTTTTTCGGATGATATAAGAATATCCTCTGGTCTTGATAAATGTGCAATAGCAACCTTTAAAGCTGAAAGGCTGTAGCACCAAGAAAACATCAGCTGGGGCCAAGAACATGATATAAAAGACAGCAACTAAATGTGCCAAAAAACAAAAGAAAGAATATAAGGTGAAGGATCAGATGAGAAGGCAAGAAATGTGAAAAATGCACTGTACCTCAACCCTACCTGATAAAAAGAAAGGGAGAGAAAAAAAAGAAAAAAAGGAAACAAGTGTAATTAGTGTAGCACACATTTTTATTTATTTATTATTTGTATCTACCTCTTTGTACTTATTTAGTATGTCCTACTTGTTTATTGTATGATTTAATACTTGCCAATATCTTGTTCATATACAATGTCAGACTTCTTTGTTCGTGTATAATGTCAAACTTTCTTGTACAATTTGAAGCTTTTCTCCCACTGAAAATGGGTTCCTGACCCAGTTAGACTTTCCCAGTAAACAAATGCTAAATAAATAAAATAAACAAAAAAAAAAAAATTATTACTTTTTGTATGACTGCCTACATATGGCCTATTGTGTAGACTAAGAATCTAGCAATCATTTTTATGTGACCTATGTGTCATGTGATATTTAACTGTGTATGACTATTTGCTGCATAGAATCACACTGACAACTTGTAACTTTGACATTAACCTCTATTGATGCTTATTACATCTGTACCAAATGATTTAACCAACTTGTAAATTAACTAACTTGGAGCTTTTCTCCCCGGGCCTCCACTGAAAATGGACCTGCGTCCAGTCGGACTCTCTCGGTTAACAAATGTAAAATAAAATAAAATAAATAAAAAATAAAAAATAAATAAATATAGTTGCAAGTAGAAAAAACTCTTGGAATAACCTCATGTTGATCAGGACTGAATGCTGGAATGGTTAATCAGAGGTGAATTTAAACCAAATGATGATGGTAATATTGGCGGCCCAAGATAGTGGACTACATACACGTTGGTTTACAAAGTCCATTGAACATGTGGGATAAACATATAAATGTTGGTTTTGTAAAACAGAATTGGAAGCAGTTGCACACCTCATTGCTGGGTGTGACATACTAATGGCAGACGGACTGTATACTGAATGACATAATAATAATGTGGCAAGACATTTTCATACTTTGTTGCTCTACTTCCGTGCTGGGACTGGACGTGTTGCTTGTTCATCGTATTTGTTTTTGTGACGAACAGTCTCTCTTGGTATAAGCAGTTTACTATTGTTTGAATGTGGCAAGACTGTTGCACTGTGGATTGTGCAAACATTATAATTCTGAAGTAGCTGAAAAACACTGGAAACGTGAGCCACAAAGCATCATAGAAAACGATGAATTTTATATCACATGGGATTGTCCATTACCAACAGTTCAAAAATAGATGTGAGAAAGCCATATGTATATATATATATATATATATATATATATATATATATATATATATATATAGTGGTGATCATTGAAATTGCTACACCCAGTGACTACAGTGTCTTATGTACAGAAAGACACAAAGTAATAAAATACCAGGATTTGCAGGCATAAATGAGGCAATGTGATAGAAAGATACCTAGACAGTTCTAGCAGTGGTAGTAGTAGTAACGGGTCTTAGAAAAAATAATTTGCAGCTGTATTTAGATATGTTACTGATGCATGTAACTCCATACGAATTGCAGAAGTCATTATTGGGTACATTGCAAGTGCTGTGAAGAGCACTTCTGGCTAACATCAAAGATTGAAACAATGCTAATTTCATGAACTTTAATCATACTTTGACTTATGAATGGGATCCATTCCTGTAATGGTATTCGAAACCCAAAAGACCATTATGTCTACTATTTAGCTGTGATAATAAAATTCTTCAAGTGTTAAATTTTCATGATCAGCTACCTGATTATCTGTGCTCAGTTGCATGGGAAATATGGAATCACAATCCCACACTTATCCTGATTCATATAGTATTATGGATGCATCCTTTAAATATCTCATTTACCTTTGCCCAGATGCACACACACTATGCAGCTACTCATGAATAGCTGCTCCCAGTCTTGACCAATGAGCATGAAATGGCATTAAAGTTATACAGTTTGACAGTCTGAACTAAGTACCCTCATGTGTAGCATTCAATCAATAAGAATAGAATAGGTATACATGTAACATAAATTATAGAATATTTGCATAATGTAGCAATTAATACTGCAGGCTCATTGTGCAATGTTATTGCATGCCACATTTCAGGAGCATATAGGTATGCTGTATGCTTAAAATGAGCATAAAGTAACCACAAATTATGTTGACTATTAAATTAAAAAAATGTTGCCATTGCAATCAGAACTGCTCACTATTAAACTTTGAATGACTGCTGTGGTTTAGTATGCCTCAGTGGTGTTAAATTTGACTTTGAAATAATGGGAACATCATGATAGCAAAGACCATGTGAGCACTATTATTGCATGTTACTTCTTGGATACCTTTGTGTGTGGAGAATGATAAATACCATATTGTAATCACTGTTGAAACAAAAGTCATCAGAGGAGGGAATAAATATTGGCAATGTAAGAAATGTTAGAATAAACAGACAATGTAATGTTGATGTTTGTAAATCTCTGGCAAAAGCATAGTTGGTTCATCCAGAGCACTTCACTATAGTAAGGCAACCACATTGTAGTGATTGGCTTATTACAGTTAGATCCACACACACACACACACACACACACACACACACACACACACACACACACACACACACACACACACACACACACACACACAGATCTTCCAATGAATAGCAAAAAAAACAACAACTTTGCTGTATTAAGCCAATTGCTATGTTGTAGTGACTCGGTTATTACACTTAGATTAATGGCCCCCAGCTCTTATACTGAAGAGCAACTCCCTCCTACCCTAACCATTTAGGCCCCATTTCTGTGCTCCGTCCTGACCATCCTTCTGCACATTTTATTAAAACAAATAATTTCTTCATTTAAACTGTAGCAAGCTGCTTGCTAAACACCCCTAGTTTGATCTTTTCCCTGCAGCCATCATGCTATAAATACATTAACTGCTACTGTGTTTTATTCTTGTATTCAATAATTAGCCAACTTATGTTAACTTCTTACTTGCTTATTGTGTTAAAATGCTATGTTTATGTAAGGAATATTTACCAATCATGTAAATAAGCTCATGTATAGATGTTTTTACCCTGCAATTATAGATTTGCATCATGCATAACTTAACTGTAGAGCTTTTCTCCACAGGACTGTGCTAAAAATGGGTTTTACCCAGTCTGACTTTTGTCAGTCAAAGACAAATATATATATTCTTGTAAGAAAAGCGCAGTCCGGGTTTGAACTGTCTGCAAACAGCTACAGTTAACTTTGAGTATGTGTCTACCTGTTTGAGCCAATATTCATTTTCCCCTGGAGAGCACTCTGCTTTGGTTGTAAGCAGCCCCCCCCCACCACACACACACACACACACACACACACACACACACACACACACACACACACACACACACACACACACACACACACACACACACACACACACACACACACACACACACACACACACACACACACACACCTTCCACTTTCTCTTATTCCCTTCTGTTATCAAATAGTATCCATAACTGATCAATACTGTGTGTTTGTAAATTTAAACTAGGACCACAGTAGCCTACTGATACAAGGTTATCCTGTTTTTCCACCTGAGAAACTAAGAAATGACTTACAGTTTCAGAGCAGTCCTTGGTCAGTTGTGATTGTTTCTTAACACATACTTGTCTTTGTTTTGTGATTGTTTCCAGCCCCTCATATGAGCAACTAACAGGGTCTCTACCTGCTTTGCTCCCCACCCTGCCCCCTATTCCCTCCCGCCCCCGGTGGTCCCACCTTTATTGCACTCAAACCCCTCCCATCTTTATAATAGCCAAACACAGCACTAACCCAACACTACCTCCATCTTCCCACTACTATCACACCTCCTCAACTAACTGTACTACTACTCACACCGCCACTCATGTCTCACCCACACTCAGCTCCCCTCCCATCAGCTCAAGAACCATCCCTATGCACCCCCCACATATTCTACCAATTATATTACTCAAACATAAAGCATCCCTACAACTTAACATAGTTACCCTCCCACCATACCTATTACCCACAGAGCACAATCATAAAGTTTCCCTTATAAACAAACATATTCAAAAACTGAGAAAACTAATAATCTCATGCTTATCAAAACTAGTCCTAAGTGGAGACATCCACCCCAACCCTGGCCCTACCATCTCCAACACCAGTCTTCATAATCAGACTAGAAACCACAACTTCTCACATATTACAGCCAATAGAAAGCCAAGTGACTTCCTTCTACTATGCCTAAATATTAGAAGTATATCCAACAAAGTCCATGAACTCCATGCCACCATAGACTTGTACTCCCCAGATATAGTCATCCTGACAGAAACCTGGCTAAAACCTCACATTACCAGTGAGCAAATACTCCCTACAGGTTATGGCATACTTAGAGTAGACTGGCTAAACAAAAAAGGAGGTGGTGTAGCTATAATATTTAAACAGCATCTAAACATCCAGATCTTAAAATCATCAGCTCCACAAATAGGCAACGAAGAAATAATATATACCAACCTCAAAATTAACCAAAACAAAACCATCAACATAACTGGATGCTACTTCCCACCTGGCCAAAACATCCCTCCCCTAGAAAACCTCCTCAGCTGGTCTACCCACCATCTACCCCAAGAAACTATCATCTTAGGTGATTTCAATATTGACTGGCAATCCTGTTCTGGCAACAATCCAACCCATCATGTACACCTTCATGGCTTCACTCAACTAGTCCAGTCACCAACCAGGATAAATAAAAACTCCACCAAGCACACTACCCTGGATTGGATACTAGTCAGTAAGAGCCCTCAGTCATATATAACAGGCTGCTTATCAGATAGCTTCAGTGATCACTCCCCAACATTCCTACTCAAAAAATACCTATACCAAGCTAAACCTGTCATCTACCGTCAAATACGTAAAAACTAAACTTTAACCCACTCACATTCATCTCATCCCTCAAAGAATGTAACTGGCATCCTCTAAAGTACCTCAGTCTAGATGATGCAGTTGAATGTTTTAATACTACCTTCCTGAACATCCTTAATTACCATGCCCCCATAAGATTCTCCAGAACCAAAGCACAACCCTCCCCATGGCTACAGAAAACCACTAAGTCAGAAATGAAAAACAGGGATAAAGCCTGGGAGCACTGGCGCAAAACCAAAACCCCCTCAGCTAGACAGAAATTCCTAGAACTACGCAATAGAGTCAAAAAGCTAATAAAACAGGACAAATCCCAATACTACCAGTCTGCCCTAGACTCCGCACAACACAGCCCCAAACAATTCTGGTCCTCCATAAACTCCATCCTCCACCCAGGTAAAGTCAGTATCCCTCCTCCTAACATCCCCTCACTCCTCAGAAAATATTGCTACCTCATTCAACACACACTTCACCCAAACCATACTATCACTAGCTAAACAACACAACCCCCCTCCCCTCCAACCCACACCTTCAACTAGTAATCTCCCCACTGCCTTCCCTTTTTCTCCTGTACCTACCTCCAACACAAAAAAACTCTTAACTAAACTTAAACCCACCAAATTAGCAGCAGACAGCCTCCCAAGTGAATGCCTGCAAATCGCAGCTGATGCTCTGGCCTACCCAGTATCCATCTTGATTAACCGATCTCTGTCAGAAAGTTATGTTCCCACACTGTGGAAAGTATCACATATAATTCCCCTCCACAAAGGCGGACCCTACACAGAACTAACCAATTACCACCCCATAGCTATTCTCTCTCCACTCTCCAAAATACTAGAGAGATGCATGCACTCTCAGGTCTCAGACTACCTCCTTACTAACAACCTCCTTTCCAGTACTCAGCATGGTTTCCGACCAAACCATAGCACCACCACTGCCTTACTCTCCTTTACTAACACTATCCTTCAGCATAAAAACAATGGCTATCTCTCCTCTGCTACTTTCCTAGACCTATCTAAAGCATTTGACATGGTCCCACACAAACAACTTAACTCTGTCCTCAATAACCTATCCTTCTCACAATCGGTCACCAACTGGTTTCAGAGTTACCTGTCTGACCGCCAACAATCCATTGTATGGCAGAATGACATAACTCCTCAACTACCTGTCTCCATAGGGGCTCCCCAAGGATCCATCCTTGGACCCCTACTCTTCTCTGTTTACACCAATAATCTAGCCTTTGCCACCAAACATGGCACACTCATACAATACGCAGATGACCCGACCATCATCTGCTCAGCCCAGTCCCTACCAAAACTGCAAAAAGTCACACAGGAAGCCTTTTCCTCTTTTGAAACATGGTTATTCGATGCCCGATTAATACTCATCACAAACAAAACTAAACTACTCATCTTCCAACCCACCAAACATACTCAAAACAACTCTCACTTTAACATCATGGCAAAAGACAACACCACTATATACCCAACTGAACACACCACATTGCTAGGAGTGGAAATAGACAATAAACTAAAATTTGACATTTACATATCCATGACTATAAAAAAATCCACAAAAAACTAGGAGCGTTATACAGAAATAAGCAATTTCTCACCAAAGCAGCAAAGATTTCAATAGTAAATTCCCACCTTATCTCCACCCTACTTTATGCCTCTCCAATATATACCAACCTAAGGCAATGTGATCTAAACAAGCTAGAGACCTGCTACAACAAAATCGCCAAATTCGCCACAGGGGCATCCTACCGTAGTCACCACTGTCTCTCACTTGCTGAACTGGGCTGGCTTGAACTCCCTCACCTCCTTCAGTGGTATCAACTCTCACTCGCCCACAAACTAGTAAACCATCCACTAAATGTCCCATCCCTCCAGAATCTACTCCAACCCTATCCCACCACCAGACCACTAAGATCCAGCAGCAAAAATCACTTGCAGATCACTAAAGCCAATAACTCTGCTGGTGAAGCACTATTCTCTTGCCATAGCCAAATTATGGAAAACACTCACACCCACAATTACCTCCATACCATCATGCACCCACTACAAAACTTTACTAAAAGCACAACTAAAACATGCTGGCTATGCCCTTGCAACTCCCACTCTAATATCATCCACCCCATCCAACCACTACCTTTCTTTCCACTCCACTAACTACCTTGATTATAGCAAGCTTAGATGCTCATAAGCCAGTACTTATTATACAGCACAAACTTCTTCTTCTTGTAACATTTGTTAATGTCTGGTATGCACTTCACAGATAAAGATTCTAGTTGTCTACTGATGTACTATGTTCTTTATCTGTAAATATGTTGTAAGTAATTGCTATGTAAATTGTTAATCACTATGTAATCCAATGTAAATACTGTCTGTTTATTTTAACTGTGGAGCTTTTCTCCCCGGGCCTCCGCTGAAAATGGGCCTACGTCCAGTCGGACACTCCCGGTCAACAAATTTAAATAAATAAATAAATAAATAAATAATATATATAGATATATATATATATATATATATATATATATATATATATATATATATATATATATATACACACACACACACACACACACACACACACATACATACATACATACATAAATAAATAAATAAAAATGTAGCAAACAGTTGTGCATGCATGTATGTATACATCCATTCTAACACACTTATGGGTATATGGGTACAAGTGTATATGTCTGTGTACATTGCATATACATGTATGCATATGGATCCCTATTAGATTATCAAAGTTTCAAAGCTCTGAAATTCATATGGTTGGAACCGTATGTACAAAATTTTAAAACTTTGAACGTTTTGAATGGAAATTGCGGTACACCGTGGAAAGGGAAATTTACCTTTTTCCGCAATGTAGTGTGATCTCGGAGTTGATATATTTAATTAGCAAGAGGGTGGGGGGTGCAAGGGGGCTTGCACTCTGAAAAAAACATTAAAAATATATATTTTTTTGTTTTTTACCTTTTTTTTTAATGTTCAAAGTTCCGAAACTTTGATCATATGGTCTGGGCAATATGAATTTTGAAATTTCAGAACTTCTATAATCTGACAGATCTATGCATATATATATATATATATATATATATATATATATATATATATATATATATATATAAATATATATATATATATATATATATATATATATGTATAGAGAGAAAGAGAGACAGGAAAAAGAGATGTGTGTATGTTGTATATATATAGATAGATATAGACGCACATATACACAAATATTTCTTATGTGTACATATAAATATACAAATATATATGGACCTGTAAATACATACAGCAAATCCATTTTATATAACAAATGCTAAATATATATATATATGTGTGTGTGTGTGTGTGTGTGTGTGTGTGTGTGAGTGTGTGTGTGTGTAGTGCAGTGGTGTGGCGGTTAGTGTTGTCACCTCACAGCAAGACGATCTCTGGTTAGATTCTGAACTGGGGCTCCTTCTGTGCAGAGTCTGTGTAGTTTCCCTGCATTTGCATGGATTTCCTCCAGGTGCTCTGGTTTCCTCCCACATTCCAAAGACATGTTTCTGGAGCATTTTCTCCCTGGGCCTCCACTGAAAATGGGCTCTGCTCCAGTTGTGCTTTCTTGGTAAACAAATGTTAAATAGGGGGAGTTGCTATACTCTTTAAAAAAGAGTTACAAATTTCCACACTAGACTTCCATCTAATGCTTCACAATAATGCCAAAATCCTTGCCACCAAACCTCAACAAACGCTAGTAAATCAATAATTATAATCTGTATCTACCTACCTCCTGGTAATAATACTTGTACCCTTGAATACATCCTCACTGGACTCTCTTCATGTTTCCCTCAAGAGACTATAATTCTAGGAGACTTTAATATTGATTGGAAGACCTGTACATATAATCAGCCAACTTCCCATATTAACCTATTTGGATTTTCTCAAATGATCAACTTCCCAACCAAAATTAACAAACCCAATAATAAAGAGAGTATATTAGATTGGATACTCATAAATAATCACCAACAAATGTATAAGGCTGGAACCTTCCTGCTGATGTAAGTGACCACTCACTTATCTTTATAGTTAGACATAGGACTGCTAGTCCTAACCCAACCACATTTAGAACAATAAGAACCAATAAAATCTTTAATCCTGACTGTTTCCAAACTGAACTTAGAGCATGTGATTGGTCACCCATAAAACACCTCCCTCTAAAAGATGCAGTTAATTACTTTAATTCAAAATTCTTAACAATCCTAGACTATCATGCACCAAAACGTACTATCAGAACTAAGTCTAAACCAGCCCCATGGCTCACTAAGGAAACCAGGCATAAAATCCTACTTAGAAACAAATTCTGGGCTCTATGGAGATCTAGTAAACAACCTACACACCAACTTAAATTTAAACAAATGAGAAATGATACAAAAAAAGCCATTCTCTTGGACAAAAAAAAACCTTTACTGTCATCTCCAGCAGACAAACCAAAGTAATCCACAAAAGTTCTGGGCCAGCATTAACAGACTTCTTCACCCTGGCCACTCCACTACACCACCCCCTACAGGTGCTAATCCTGAAAGTCCCAAACAAACAGCAAACACCTTTAATACCTTCTTCACAGAGGCCATCCAATCACTGGCCAATCAAATAACAAGTGATGGTTCTAATCACCCAAATTCTGCAACTAACTCACTTCCTATATTCCACTAGCAACCAGTCCCAACTCACCTTATCTGTAATCTTCTACAAAAACTTAGGCTAACAACCCCATCAGCTGATGAACTACCAGCACAATATCTGCAAAAAGCTGCCAAAGCCATAGCCTATCCGATATCAATCCTGATAAATAGAACCATAAAAGAAGGAAACATTCCTGCCATCTGGAAAATCTCCCACATCATCCCCCTACACAAGGGTGGCAATCCTACCGAATATTCAAACTACCGCCCAATAGCATTACTTTCTCCTTTGGCTAAAATAATGGAAAGATGCATCCATAGACAACTACTAGACCACTTACTGCAAAACAATCTACTTGCAAAGTGTCAGCATGGCTTTAGGCCATTTCATAGTACTACCACTGCTCTCTTATCCTTCTCTGATAGCATCAACCATAACAAAAATAACAACATTCTCTCCTCAGCACTCTTTATCGACCTTTCAAAAGCTTTTGATATGGTCAACCACCATTTACTTATAAATGTACTAAGATCTCTTTCTCTTGATACACTGGCTATACAATGGTTCCAATCTTACCTAAACAACAGACAACAAGCTGTGCTTTGGGACGATAACCTATCTTTCCATCTCCCTGTTACACTGGGAGTCCCTCAGGGCTCTATTCTTGGCCTCCTCCTAATCTCACTTTATATAAATGACCTTCACTTAGCAATTACTCAAGCTACCTGCTTTCAATACGCAGATGATTCTACAATAATCTGCTCAGCTAAATCCTCATCTGAACTATAGTCCTTAACCCAGAAAATGTTTACCATAGTAGAAAACTGTTTTTTACAATGCTGCCTCCTCTTGAACCCCAAAAAGACAAAACTTTTGCTCTTCACACCCACCCGCAAGTCCACCCCAATAGACTTCTCAGTTCTGTCCAATAATGGTACCATTATATCTCCAGATTTAACCACTAAACTTCTAGGAATAACAATAGGTTCATAGGTTCATAGGTTCATACTAGGCTATCTGCCCGAGGGCATTTACAAGCCTAGCCCATCGTTTTGTGGCTTACGCCACCCCTTTAGTATTATTTTGCTGTGCCTCTGTCGAGCAGTGACACTGAGGTAATCCCTGGGGTATATCTGCGATCTCCCATCCATTGGTCAAGATTTCTCTTGAACAAGGCCAGCGAGGTGCTCTGCCTCACATGTACCGGGATTTTGTTCCACAGCATAGGGAGTCTTTGGGTGATGAATCTATCCCTCCAGCACGTCCCTCCAGACAAAACTTTTGCTCTTCACACCCACCCGCAAGTCCACCCCAATAGACTTCTCAGTTCTGTCCAATAATGGTACCATTATATCTCCAGATTTAACCACTAAACTTCTAGGAATAACAATAGGTTCATAGGTTCATAGGTTCATACTAGGCTATCTGCCCGAGGGCATTTACAAGCCTAGCCCATCGTTTTGTGGCTTACGCCACCCCTTTAGTATTATTTTGCTGTGCCTCTGTCGAGCAGTGACACTGAGGTAATCCCTGGGGTATATCTGCGATCTCCCATCCATTGGTCAAGATTTCTCTTGAACAAGGCCAGCGAGGTGCTCTGCCTCACATGTACCGGGATTTTGTTCCACAGCATAGGGAGTCTTTGGGTGATGAATCTATTCCTCCAGCACGTCCTATTAATAGCCGTGTCGAGGTTTAAGTCTCCCGCCCTTGTGGCTCTGATGGATCTAGATTTTTTGAGGTGAAGCATATTCATCAAATCTGGGTTTGACATGGCCTTGTATGTTAGGCAAAGGTCACCTCTGAGCAAGCGTGGCGACTGAATAGAGCTGGAGTTCTTTCAGTCGGGCAGCATAGGACAGATTTTTGAGACCCTTTATCCTTTTGGTGAGGAACTTTTGTGGCCTCTCCAGCTGCTGCAAGTGTCGGGTCAGATACATTCCGAATGGGGCATTGTACTCAATCATTGGTCTGATGAGTGATGAGTATAGGGAGACTATGACCTCCCTTGATCTAGATGAGAATCCCTTCATGATAAGGTGGGCAATGTAGAAGGTCTTCCTAACTACTTTAGCTACATGGGTGTCGAATGACAGACTACTATCAACCTGGGTCCCCAGGTCCCTGATAACTTCTTCTGTGCTCAGTGGATTGCCACCTATTTGGTAGCTAGGGGTAACCTTGTTTTTCCCAAAGGGTATGACTATGCATTTTTTGGCATTTAACTTCAGGCCGTGGCTCTGGCACCAGTTATTCGTTTCTGTGAGACCCTTCTGAAGGATATCTGTGTCAGATGTGTTTTCTACTATGGTGCCCAGTTTGCAGTCATCTGCAAACTTTGTCAGCCATAACCCTCCTGTGTTTGCTTGTACTTGGGAAAAGTAGATGCCAAACAAGAGTGGGCCCAGGACTGAGCCCTGTGGGACACCACTTGTGACAGGCTTTGAGTCTGACATGGCGCCAGCAACTCTGACCCTGTGGGTTCTGTCACTCAGCCAGTTTGCAACCCATCTTGTGATGTATGGGTTAACATTTAAGCTGATGAGTTTTTCAATGATACCCGAGTGGGGTATTGTATCGAAGGCCTTAGCCAGATCGAGGTAGGCTGTATGGACTGCCTTTCCTCGTCAATGGCTTTGGTGACTGTTTCAAGAAGTCAACCAAGTTTAAAAGGCATGATCTGCCTTTGACAAAGCCAAACTGGGTTGGATCCAAAGTCTGCAAATTCCTATGTCTTTATTTATGAGGTCCATTATGATCCTCTCCATGGCTTTGCAGATAAGGCTTGTCAAGCTAATGGGCGGTAATTTCCAGGGTCAGTGGAGGCACCGCCTTTGTGAAGTGGGACCACAGTTGCAGTGCGCCATTCCTGGGTGCGTATCCAGAGGTAAGACTTTGATTAAACAGCTGTCCTAGCTGTGGGTTTAATTCCTCATTGAGTTCGTGGAGCACACAGCCGGGGACACCATCAGGTCCCATGGATGCTGTGTTTTTGCTTTGGAGAGAGCAGTTCTCACTTGGGCGCTGGAGATGTTTGGGGGCTGCAATCGTTTGGTATAGATATCTCTCCTTTTGGGGGAGGGGAGAAGTTTGCACTGAACCTGTCAGCCAGTATGTTGGCAATGTCTGTAGGATCAGTAATCTTCACATCATTTTGAACTAGTTCTGAGCATATCTGGGAGTTTCCTCCTAGGTTTCTAACATAGCTAAAGAAGGCCTTATGATTGTCTTTTGAGTCTTTAGCTATTTTTCTCTCGAAATTTGCTTTGGATGATTTTATGAGAGCTCTTAGTTTTTACTTATAGTGATCAAGGGTGTCTTACCTTTTAAGGATTTTGCTCTATCTTGTAGTAGCTTCCTCCTTTTATTGTAGAGTTTGTTTATGGCTGGGGTCCACCAGACTGGATGCTTGCCTTTGGTACTAAGAGTCTTTGTTTTGTTTGGGATTGCCTTATCCATGCAGTCCTGCAGGTGCTGGTAGAAGGTGTTTGTAAGTGATTCAGCGGCTTGAGTACTGTTTTCCGCCGGCTCGGGGCCTTAAAGGAGACCACACTAGTCTTTAGAAGTGTGAAGTCGGCTATTGAGAAGTTCATTACTGTGGTCTTTTTATTTCAGGTGGGGTGGAGATGAGGACCTCCAGCGAGATTAGTTTGTGATCTGATCTCACCAGTGAGGGGTATACTTCGGTGTTGAACATTGTGCTCCCATGTTCGTGATGATGAGATCAAGTATGTTATCTCCTCTTGTGGGGATGGTGACTAGTTGTTCCATGGCATTTGAGTTTATGAATTCCAGGAACTTTTGGGCTAGGGTGTTTGGGCTTGAGTAGTGTTCCCAGTCTATATTAGGGTAATTGAAGTCACCTAGTATGATGGTGTTTGGTGATACATTTATCCCTCTAGTGTTTTCAGGAAGGCCATGTGAGGTTCCTGAGTTTGTGAGGGTGGCCTGTAACATGCTACAATTTGCAGAGCAGTCTTGCCTATGGTTAATTGCACCTGGATGGTCTCCGATGCATCGTGCGTTGCCACCAGTCTTGAGGTGTGGGTGTCCTTGATGAATATGGATACCCCCCCTCCTTTCTTGGTATTGTCCGGATTTTGGGGCCGGAACGCATGATATGAGGTAAAACCTGATAGCGCTGGGGTGCTCTCAGGAGCCTTGAACCAGGTTTTTGTCACAGCACAGACATCGATGTTCTCCATACTGAGAAGGGCCTCGAGTGCATGCATTTTGAGATTTAGACTTCTGGCATTGAGCAGCATTACCCTTAGTTTTTTCCTTTTTTGTGTTCTAGGGTGGTAGGTTTAGAATTTGAGCCTTGCCTAAAAAGGCACTATGGGGTGGCAAGAGCCTTTGCCAATATCCGGAATCCCAGGGTGACAGGTGCAAGCCGTCCCTTGCGAAGCAGCGTGGCTTGTCCAGCATGTCATCCCAGGCAGACAGATACTGGATCCCCTTTGAATGACACCAGTGTTTAAGCCAATTGTTAAAGCTGATCATCTTATCTCTGTATTGTGGCATCACTCTTGGTGAAGGTAGGATACTGCTCAAGGTCAGGGTCATACCTGCCTGGGCTACATAATCAGAGAGCTCCTCAATGTCTCTTTTCATGTAGTCCAAGGAGGTACGTCTCAGGTTGTTTACACCAGCGTGGACAATGACTGAGTCATATTTGTACTTGCTGTTGAGAGACCTGAGTGCTTGCATTATGTGGCGGATTCTAGCGCCCGACAGGCAGCTTACTGTGACCTTCTCCTTACTCAGTCTGGTGAGCGGGACGTCAGTGTGTCTGACTATGGAGTCACCAATGACTAGTGTGTCTGGCATTGTGTTTGGCCTTAAGGGCTGTGACTGTTTGACACTCTGACTGTGAGGTCTATGTGTAGCAGGTGTTGTGTTCTGAGGTGGTGGTTGTTTGGGTGTCTGCTTTAGTGGCCTCTGCTGTTTTGGTAGATTTTTGATCAGAGCCTCCGAGTATGTCTTTGTGTGTTTATGTGTATGATTTGAGGTTGTAATGGTGCTATGTGAGACTGGGTCTATAGTGTGTGTGGTAACCTTCTCCTCCTGACTGGTCTTGCCAGTCCTGTGTTGAGAGAGCTCAGCCTCCAGTTTGGCCGTATAGTTGCATTTCTCACATGTATTTGTGTTTTGTGGGAGGAGGAGAGGGTTGTCTGTGTACATGAGGCAATTGTAACATTGCCTCAGTATTCCCAGGTTCACCAGCTGAGCAGGAGAGGATACTAGCAACTGATCCCTCGACATGCTAGAAGGATAGACAAAAACTTTAAAAAAGATTCAGGGGGACGTGGGTGACCGTGAAATGGGGGGTTACCTTTTTGGGGTACTATCTATGACAGGAGTCATGAAACTCACATTAACAACACTATAAAAACAGTTAATAGGAAACTGGGCTCCCTTTATAGGATTAAACCATTCCTTACTCCACAAGCCAGAACTTCTATTGCCCATACTCATTTAATCTCCACACTCCTCTATGCTTCATCCATATACACAAATCCGACAAAAAACAACCTCAACAAGCTGTCAAATTCTTATAATAGCATTGCCAGATTTGCCACAGCCTCCTCTTTTAGGACCCACCACTGTCATAATCTGAAACAGCTAGGCTGGTTAGAGCTACAAAATCAACTCCATTGTAACCAACTCACCATTGCCCATAAAACCCTCTTCCAACCAACTAAAACTCCAATACTGTCAAACCTTTTACCCCATATAAAAACCTTAAGACCTTATGCTCAACTAATAAATTACTAGTATCCACAAGTAAAGCCAACAATATCTGTGGTGACTCTCTGTTCTCTAATGCTGTTGGAAAATACTGGAACCAACTTCCAAATGAACTGACATCACTGCCCTCTTTATCACTGTTCAAACAAAAATTGAAACTTTACCTGAAAATACACTGGTTATGCCCCTGTACAAACCCAGACTAATCCAAAATGTCGTTGCTATCATCATCATCACTGATGACCTATTACTTCTTATCCATTACTTTTACTATCATGGACTGGTCCATATCTGTTTCTTATTCTATTCTAAATAAGCATGTTTAAAAAAAAAAAAAAAAAAAAAAACATATCCTTGGGAATAGAGTTTCTAGCGAACGTATCTAACATTCTGTAATATTTTGTGTATTCAGCTGTTGAAATGTTATGTAATTATCTGCAAAATAACTTCTGTACATGCATTTTATATGTTAATCATTTTTATTTGGAGCTTATCTCCGCGGGACTCTGCTGAAAATGGACATACATCCAATTAGACTAGCCCGGTCAACAAATGTAAAATAAAATAAAATAAATAAATAAAGATACACCTATATCTATCTATCTATCTATCTATCTATCTATCTATCTATCTATCTATCTATCTATCTATCTATCTATCTGTCTGTCTATCTATTTATATTTCCATCTTGGTAAGGGAGTAAGTGGTCTGGTCAACACACCCATTTTAGCCACAGCAGGGGACACTAAGAGCAAATGATGAGAATTACAAAGGTAACAAGGAAGTTCACCACTAAATCAGTTATGAGCATTGCACACAGTTTCAATAAAAAGTCATGCATTCTCATATGTTCAGAGTATATAGAATTAACAGGCATTAAAGAATGCCTTGAATTGCAAGTCTGTCAGTAAGAGACTGTGGTTTTCAAACCACATGAGTATAAGCATAGATTAAATGCTACTTACATGCCTGCATACATACATGCATATATATGCACATACACAGAAAATGATGTGGAAATGTATAAACTCCATTTGCCTCAACTTTCAAAAGCTGCACTGCATTCAAACATTCAGGAAAGGAGTGAAAGCTCTAAAGATTTTGCCACAATGCAGAAAAGAAAAAAATAAGAAAAGAAATTCAATAGGATGGAATCAGTGTTAGACAAATAATTACTGTGATTTCTGAAGGACAGCATACAGCATCAGCTAATGGGAAAGTACTTTTAGGACAGTGATTAAATTCAGTTTCTAACTTGCCTGGCATTTTTAGAGAAAAGATGCAAAGGAGTTTGTTCTTTTAGGACAAAGATCTAATAATATTTTGCAGATTTGCAACTCAGGTTTTTTTGCAAGATATAACATTCCAAAGCAATGCTGTCCTGTAAAATGAAAGAAAATATGTATGTTATAGAAGTATACCATGCGTAAAGACAGTAATAAGCACATTTATCCAGACCGTATGAAAAATAATTACCAGTGAATGAAGGAAAAAAGCATGTAGCAACAAACATGAAACAAATAAACAAAGATATTATTGCCTGGTCTGGAATAATTATTCCCCAAAGTTTTACAAAAAACAAGCACATACCAAAGAAGATATAAATTCACTGCTGCAAAGGCTACAGATCTGAATGTGACTAGATTGCAAACCAGTAAGTAATTCAACTAATCTAATTGCCTATGGGAGGGAGAAGGAAAATACAAAAGGACAAACTGTAAACTCTTAGCACTTCCTGTAACAACCCACCCCCACTGAACTTTTTGAAATCTGGCCTGCAGCATGTTGCTTCTCTGAAAACCCTGCCTCTGTGTGAACATGTGACTTTCACAGGACTAAATGCAAGCAAAGCCCTCTAGCAAGCAGCTGATTTTAGAAATGAGACAGCGCCCCTTTAAATACCAGCTGTTTGGAAGCTATTTTAGCAACGGTCTAAGCAGCTGTCAAACTGTGGTATACGAGAGCTATTCTGAAATGTGACTAACAGGAGTTCATAGGTTCATAGGTGTGTACTAGGCTAATGGCCCTGGAGCCTTTACAAGCCTAGCCCATAGGATTATCCTGACGTTGTGCCACCCGATCTTAGTTCCTAGTGCCTCTGCCGAGTAGAGCCACTTGAGTGATCCCCAGCATGAATTTTCTATTTCCCATCCACTCATCAAGATTGCTCTTGAAGAGGGCCAGTGAGGTACTCTGCTTGACATGTATGGGAAGTCTATTCCATAGTATGGGCAATCTCTGGGTTATGAACCTGTCCCTCAAGCATGTTCTGTTGATTGTGGTAATGAGGTTGAGGTCTCTGAAGCATGCGGTGCGGAGGGATTGGGATTTCTTTAGATGTAGCATTTCTAACAGATCTGGGTCAGATATGGCTTTGTAAGTCAAGCAGAGATCGCCTCTAAGTAGGTGATATGAGACAGAGAATAATTGGAGTTTTTTTAGTCTGTCCATATGGGACAAGTGTTTAAGGCCTAGGATCCTCTTTGTGAGGTATTTTTGTGGCCTCTCCAGTTGTTGCATGTGTCTAGTGAGGTACATGCCAAATGGGACATTGTACTCGATGATTGGCCTAATGAGGGAAGAGTAGAGGGAGACAATGACCTCTTTCTTCTTGGATGCAAAACCCTTAGTAATGAGATGTGCCACATAGAACGACTTTCTGACCACAATGGCAATGTGGTGGTCAAAAGAGAGGTTGCTGTCAACCTGTGTTCCCAGAGCTCTTATAACGCCTTCTATGTTCAGTGGACTATCATCAGTGTGGTAAATCAAGGGAACCGGGTTTTTCCCAAGGGGGATGATGACACATTTTTTGGCATTGAGCTTAAGGCCATGGTTCTGACAACAGTCTTTGGTCTCATTAAGGCCTTTCTGTAGGATGTCAACATCACTTTGGGAGTTAATAATAGCTCCCAACTTGCAATTGTCTGCGAACTTTGTCAGCCAGAGTCCCTTCATGTTGGCCTGGACTTCAGAGAAGTAGATACCAAACAGGAGAGGACCCAGGACCGAACCCTGTGGGACTCCACTCGTGACTGGTCAGCAGTCTGACTTGGAGTCAACTACTTTCTCACTGTGGGTTCTATCTGTAAGCCAGTTTGCAACCCACCTAGTGATATAGGGGTTGATGCCTAGCTTAGTGATTTTTTTATGATTCCTGAGTGGGGAATGGTATCAAAGGCCTTGGTCAGATCAAGGTAGGCTGTATGACGACCTTGCCTTCATCCACAGCTCTGTTGACTGTCTCAAAGAAGTCGACCAAGTTGAGCAGGCATGATTTACCCTTCACAAATCCAAATTGTGTAGGATCTAGAGTTTGGAGATTCCCTATATCTTTGTTTATTAGGTCCATGATGATGCGTTCCATAGCTTTGCATATCAGACTCATCAGGCTAATGGGGCGATAATTTCCTGGGTCTGTAGTCGCTCCTCCTTTGTGCAGAGGGATGACTGTAGCAGTACACCATTCCATAGGGACAAAGCATCAGCTAAGGCTGTGCTTGAACAGGGCACACAGGTGAGATGCCAGTTCACTCTGTAGTTCATGTAGAACACAGCCAGGGATATTGTCAGGTCCCATAGACGCTGTATTCTTGGCCTTGGACAGTGCTGTTTTAACCTGTACAGCAGTAATACTGGGTACCTGGCAATCTACTGGTATTGTGATTGGTCTTTTGGGGGGGAGAGAGGGGTGAAGTTAGCACTGAATCTGTCGGCCCGTATATTGGCAATATCTTTTGGCTCGGTATAGGAGGTACCATTGTGCAGTACCTCAGAGAAAATTTTGGTATGCATTCTGCTTTGCATTTTATCATATAGTACTGCAGTGCAGAACTGAATGCATGAAAAATTCTCTGACTGAAGCCATGACTAAAGGGGGCAGGTTATGAATGGAGCAGGGGTAGTTTGTATTGTACTTCTGAGCAAAGGTGAAAGTAATATGCATATATATATATATATATATATATATATATATATATATATATATATATATAAAATATCAAATATAAGATGGTTTCATTTCAAGGTAATCCGTCCTGTGTCAAAACATCAATATAGTTTGTGTTCATCTCTGCTGTCAAATCAGTTTATATATATATAATTTATATTTAATTTTTATTTAATTTTTATTTTGTACTCATTATATTTATAATTTACTATGCAAAGTCAATTTATAGATATTTATAAATCCCCTATATATAGCAGGTTTTTGCAGTTGTTTTTTATATTGATCAGTAATGACATTTCAAGGTCTTCCTTTTGTCTATACTGACGTTTTTATATTAAAAATTTTAAAAATCTTAAAGATAATTTTAAAACTAGCATGTTGCACGCAGTGTTGTAGATCAAATACGTATGTATATATTTTAGTCATATGTTTCCAACTGGTTCAGAGGTTTTTTTTTTGACCAACACTATGTTTTAAATGTATCAGGTTACATTTCTAAGTTTCCTTCATATGGAAATGTAAAGGGTATTTAAAGGGGTGGTGATTGTGTGACATTGTTTCCATTCTTTTCAGAGTTTCTGAAGAAGTTGGTATACTACAACAAATGAAGAGCTTGTGAGAAGCTTAATTCAGTAAAAATTTTATTTCCTTTACTTGGCATTTGGAGATTTATTTTGCAGTTCCTGAGGTCCGGAGGAGTGTCATCCATCTATTAATTTTTAAAGTTCTAGTATACTTAAAGTTGGTTGTAATTTTCTTCTGATATTCTAGTGTGGTTTGTGCTTTGTTTTTCAATTTCATTGTTGTTTGCAAACATAAGGAATTGCATTATTAAGTGGGTTGCTAACTGGCTACAAGACAAGAGATATTGACTTAAGATTAAGAAGACATATTTTGATGAGAAAGTATGTATAACTCAGAGGGCTGTATTGGCACTCCCTTTAAGACTGGGTTGAATATCATTGATGATACCAAAGGTGGTATAGTTGTTACCGTACATTGGTACAGTTATTACTGTACATTGGTATAGTTGTTACAGTATGTTGGTATAGTTGTTACCATACGTTGGTAGAGTTGTTACCGTACGTTGGTATAGTTGTTACCATATGTTGGTATAGTTGTTACCATACATTGGTATAGTTGTTACAGTACGTTGGTATAGTTGCTGTGATGACCATGCCCTGGCCCAGCAATCAAGGAGCCTCAATCCTCACCACTAACACCAGGAGGTTGTCTCCTAGAAGAGGAAAGGATAACTAATACACACAGTAAAGTACAATTTCCCTTAAGTGCACACAGAGATCACAGTCAGTCTGCGGCTGGTTGCTCCCTTGCTCAGAAGGTCCCCAATAAGACTCCCCACTGGCACAGCTATAGAGTCCAGGTCTCAGCCTAACTGGGCAAGCTAAAACTTCCAGTACCCTCTCTGTCCAACCAGTACTTCATGCTCCTGCCAATTAGCTGACACAACACACACACACTTTGAGATAAGTATTTATACAACTTCACAGACAATCCTGGGAAAGGCTGACACAGATTCTCCAGCTGTGCCCATTTACCCAGACTATATGGTAGTAATTACTGCAACCACCCAGTTAATAATATCAGCCACTTAAAGGCCCTTAAAAGGGTGTCCAATTATTACTGTGCAATATTAATATCCAATGGTAGTATGAATAACAGTCAAGGCTTATTTTAGAGTGGCCTATTACAATAACCTCTATAAACATGCAATGTACTCTAGAGGTTATCTCTACACAAATCAGCCACAGGTAGAAGGTTTTAAAAATATTTAATAATAAATAATTAAAACACAAGACAAAACTACTACACCACAGAAATATCTAAGAGTTCAGAGATCACACAGAAACTTGAAATAATGCAGTAGGACATGTCTGATTTCAAAGAAAAATACCTAATTAATCTTTACTAGCTTTAACTATTCCTACAAGAAATCACAGTGCTAAAAACATACATATGAGCATAAGGCAGAGTGTTGATAAGTTACATGTCAAAAGTTAAAATGCTTTTTGTCTCTTGTGAGAAATAGTATTTAAACATTACTAATAAACTTGTCTCTAAGGCCCTCCCAAAATTACATCATTTTTGACACTTATTTTTCCCAGCATTCATATTGCATCATCTTAACACCTGGTCTGAGTTCTCAAGCCACAAACTGCATTATTTAGCAATCTAACACCTCCTCAGAAACTTCCAACAATACAAGGCATTTCACATATACATTCTAGAAGCAACCAGAGCAATAAAACACATTCCACATCTAAATTCTGGTCATAAACTTTAGCCTTAAAACAATGGGCCTGAAACCTTCATCCAGCTGCACTGGAGCCGAATTGTAACATTAAAGAGATTCATAAGATCTTTTCAACTTAAAAAGACACATTTGAAATACTTGGCTTGGTTTTCCTTACAGCAGATGGCAATGTTACAACAATCCTGAAGTTCACATTTTACAGTGTTTTCTTACTTTGAACAACACAAGTGTGTATTTTACATATATTTATACAGTTGATAGAATTATGTATCAAATTCTATTTGACTAGGCTGGCAGCCTTTGCCCATCTCTCCCCAATCATCATATCTCTTCTGCCCCTGGGGAACTCAAGCAAGTTTTTCAAATGTCCTTTGAGAAACATCGCTTGAGAGTGTCAGGTCTATCTGGGTGTACCTCACCCCATTCCCTGTCTTGACAGCCCATCTGCATTGGCATTGCTATTCCCACTGCAGTGCTGCACTGACATATCATATGCTTGCAACCCCAGACTCCATCTTAGCAACTTGGCATTTTGCTGACTGGCTCTGTTTAACCATGTTAGGGGGTTGTGATCTGTCATCACAGTGAATTTTTTTCCTTATAGATAAGGCTGAAGTTTTTGTAGTGCCCACACTATGGCTAGACATTCCTTTTCTACCGCTGCATAGCATTCCTCCCTAGGTTGGAGTCTACGACTGAGATAAACCACTGGGTGCTCTTCTTCCTCTGAAGAAATCTGGCTAAGTACAGCCCCCACCCCACAGTTTGAAGCTTCCACCTGCACAACAAATTACTTGCTGTAGTCTAGACTGGCTAACACAGGGGGGTCCTCCCAAAGCTTCCTTAACCTTCTGAAATGCCTGCTCACATGCTGGGGTCCACACTACCTTATCTGGCCTGTTCTTCCTTATCAGGTCTGTGAGGGGAGCAGCTATGGTACTATAATTGGGAACAAACTTTCTGTAGTACCTTGCTGTCCCCAATAATGCCCTCACCTGCTTTTTGGTAACAGGTGAGGGAATGCCTGAATAGCTTCCACTTTGGCAGGTTCTGGCCTTATCTTACCACTCTTCACTCTGTGTCCTAGGTAGGAGACCTCTGTCATACCCACCTGACATTTGCTCGGCTTAATGGTCAACCCTGCCCTCTGTAGTCTGCCCAGCACCTCCCTGACATGCAGAAGGTGCTCTTGCCAGGAATGGCTGTAGATAGCAATATCATCCATGTAAGCAAGGGCAAACCCTCCTGCTCCTGCTAAGATATGATCTGCCAGCCTCTGGAAAGTCATTGGGGCATTCTTCATCCCAAAGGGCATCTTTGTGAACTCATACAAGCCAAAAGGAGTCACAAAGGCTGACTTCTCTCTAGCACTGGGAGTCAAGGGCACCTGCCAGTAACCCTTGGTAAGATCAATGATTGTAAGATACTTAGCCCCACCCAGCTGCTCTAGGGCCTCATCTATCCTAGGCATAGGGTAAGCATCTACCTCTGTGTGACTATTTAATTTCCTGTAATCCACACAGAACATGTTGCTGCCATCCATCTTTGGCACCAACACCACTGGTGAGGCACAGGGACTGTTGGACTCTTGAATCACCCCTAGTTCCAACATCTCCTGTACCTCTTCCCTCAGAGTCTGTTTGACTCTCTCAAGCATCCTATAAGGGGCCTGTCTGATAGGCCCTTGTGGTCCTGTATCCACCTGGTGCTGCACCAGGTGGGTGCTCCCTGGTTTCCCGGTGAACATGCCCTCAAACCCCTGCAACACTGCTCGGATTTCTCGAACCTGGGTATGATATAGCTGCTGGGATATTGCTACCCCTTCCACCAAGGTGTCAGCCCAAGCCTCACTGAGGAGATCAGTCCCCAGTTCTCCCTCAGACTCCTCCTGCAATCCGCTGCAAATGCTCAGCACAAGGGCCTCCCTATCATTGTAAGGTTTCATCATGTTAACATGGTACAATTTGTGCCCCTGCCATCTGCCTAGCACTTCCACCATGTAGTTAACATCACTTACCTTTCTCACCACCTTGTAGGGTCCCTCCCAAGCTGCCTGCAACTTGTTGTGTCTGACAGGAATGAGAACCATCACCTGCTGCCCTACAGCATACTCTCTAGCTTGAGCATTCCTGTCATACCACACCTTTTTCTGTTGTTTGGCTTCTGCCAGGTTCTCCTGGGCCAGGCCCATGAGTTCCCTGAGCCTTGTCCTGAGGTTCAGGACATATGCCACAACAGACTCCTTGTGAGACTCACACTCACCTTCCCACTCATCTCGAATTAAATCTAAAGGACCCCTCACCCTATGCCCATACAGCAACTCAAAGGGTGAAAAACCTGTGGATTCCTGGGGAACCTCTCTGCAAGCACACAACAGATGGGGCAAATATTTGTCCCACTCTCTCTTAAACTGATCTGCAAATAAAAGTAGCATGGACTTGATTGTAGAATTTAACCTCTCAACAAGACCATTAGTCTAGGGATGGTAGGGGGTGGTCTTCATGTGCTTCACCCCACAGGACTTCCACAGACAAGCCAGCAGGTCTGACATAAAATTGGCACCTCTGTCAGACAGTATTTCCTTTGGGAAACCTACCCTGCTAAAAATCTCTAGCAAAGCATTTGCCACCTTCTCTGCCTCAATGGAGGACAAAGCCACTACCTCAGGGTATCGTGTAGCATAATCTACAATCAGAGGACCCACAATATCCATAGCTACCCTGTGAAATGGCTCCTCAATCACAAGCAAAGGCATCAAAGGAGCTCTCACCTTGTCTCCTGCCTTGCCTACCTTTTGGCACTGCTCACAGTTCCTGCAGTACCCTGTTACATCTCTGGAAATTCCAGGCCAATAGAAGTTCTGCATAATATGCCTCTTTGTACGATTTATACCCATATGACCTACAAAGGGAATATCATGGGCTATGGATAGAAATGCCAGATGGTAAGCTTTAGGCATTACCAACTGCTGTACTCTCTCACCTTCTAGCCCTTCCTCAGGGGTCCACTCTCTGTATAGTAACCCTTTGTCCCAGTATACAGATTCCTCCTTCCCTTGAGAATCAGGTGCCTCCCTAGCTACTTGCCTCAGGCCTTGCAATGTAGGGTCAAGAGCTGAGCCTGTCTCAAGTCTCTCCTGGTAAACCTTCCCAGCTCGCCTTCCACAGGAAGTCTGGTATCCTCTGACAGTGGTGCCTCACTATCAGCCTGGGTACTACTACTCACCTCTACCTTTGCAGTTACCCTGTCCAAGGGAACATCAGTACCTACAAGCTGCTGTAGCTCACATTCAGTGTCACTGCTACAGCGTAGCTCACTCCCTGAAGTAACCACCTCAGCAGTCCTGGCTGCAAGTATGCAGTCTGTTTGGGTCCCCCCCAGGCTACCAGACCCACATGCTTGTCTCCTACCCTCACTGCATTTAACTGCATAAGAACATAGTACTGCCTCATCCAAATCCTTCCCTCTCAGGACATCTGTAGGATGGTAGTTCCATACCCCTGTTGTCTCAAGACAACCTACTGTTGGCATTTTGACTTTCCCACTTACTGGCTCCTTCACCTTTTGTTCCCCACCTTGGCTCCGTGGACATCTGTATGCCACATGGCCCCACTGGTTGCATTCAAAACATTTAATCCTAGCTTTTGGATGTATACCTGGACTAGTGGCTTCCCCTGCTACTGGCGGATTCTGTTGGGGAAGTCTGTGCTGCCCTCCATGGGTTCCTTTATTCCCATGAGCAGTACTGGGGGTCCCTTTCCTGTGCAGGGCTGCCCTGCTTGCTAGGTATAGGTCTCCCTTCTTCCCCAACTCCTCTGAAGTAGCACACTGTTTATCAGCTGACCACATCCTCATGTCCTCAGGCAAAGTGCTAAGGGCTTGTTCCCTTACCAAAAGGTCTGCCAGCCCTTCAAAAGTGGTGACCTGACATCCACTTACCCAGCTATGAAAATAAGTGCTCAGTTCAACAACATATTCACATATATTTTCATCTGCCTTGCATCTATGCTCACAAAGCTTTTTCCTATACATTTCATGTGTTAGCTTAAAACATTCTAATAAATGTCTTTTTACAGCAGTATAATAAAAACAGTCAGTGTCATGCATTTTTGCTAAAGAAGTTACAGCTTTACCATGGAGTAAGGGGGTCAGGAACTATACCCAGAGCCCTTGGTCAACTTCATACTGTTTGCATACCCGCTCAAACATAGGTTCATAGGTTAATAGGTAGGTACTAGGCTATCTGCCTGAGGGCATTTATAAGCCTAGCCAGAGTGTGTCAGCTTTCGCCACCCCATTGATTAATTAATTGAGCCTCTGTCAAGAAGAGCCAATGAAGTGATCCCAGGGGTGTATTTTCTGTTACCCATCCACTCGTCAAGGTTTCTCTTGAAGAATGTTAGTGAGGGGTTGTGCCTAGTGTAGTTAGGAATTTTGTTCCAAAGCATGGGGAGTCTCTGTGACAGGAATCTATCCCTCCAGCATGTTCTATTTATTGTGGTGAGGTTTAGCTCACTATAGCGAGTGGCTCGCAGTGATTTGTATTTCTTTAGGTGGAGCATGTCCATCAATTCTGAGTTGGACATGGCTTTGTAATTCAGGCAGAGATCACCTCTGAGTAAGAGATATGCCACTGAGTAGAGCTGGAGTTTTTCCAGTCAGGCTGCATAGGACATATGTTTGAGACCAGTAATCCTCTTGGTGAGGTAATTTTGTGGTCTTTCCAGCTGTTAGAAATGTCTTGTGAGGTACATCCCAAATGGAGCATTGTACTCTATGATGGGTCTGATGAGTGATGAGTAGAGGGGCACTATAACCTCTTTATTTATAGATGCGGACCCTTTAGTAATTAGATGGGCTACATAGAAGGATTTCCTAACTACTTTGGCAATATGATTGTCAAAGGAGATATTACTATCTACCTGGGTCCCCAGATCTCTTATTACCTCTTCTGTATTAAGGGGGCTGCCAGCTATGTGGTAATTCATGGGTGTTTTGTTTTTACCAAACGGGATGACTATGCATTTTTTGGCATTTAGCTTGAGACCATGACTTTGACACCAGATGTCCATCTCAGTAAGGCCCTTTTGGAGAATGTCCGTGTCAGCCAGAGAGTCAATTATGGCTCCCAGTTTGAAGTCATTGGCAAACTTGGTTAGCCATAGTCCTCCTGTGTTTGCCTGTACTTCTGAAAAGTATATGCCGGACAGTAAGGGTCCCAGGACAGAGCCTTGTGGGACACCACTTGTGACTGTTTTAGAGTCGGACCTGGAGCCCGCTATTCTTACCATGTGAGTTCTGTCTGTAAGTCAGTTGGCAACCAATCTCATGTCGTAGGTTTATGTTCAGGCTGGTATGTTTTTCTATAATTCCCAAGTGGGGAATGGTGTCAAAAGCCTTGGCAAGGTCAAGGTAGGCTGTGTGAACTACCTTCCCCTCATCTATGGCCTTGGTGACTGTCTCGAAGAAGTCAACCAGGTTTAGTAGGCATGATCTGCCCTTAACAAAGCCAAACTGGGTTGGGTCAAGTGTTTGGAGGTTCCCAATGTCTTTGTTAATGATCCATTATGATGCGCTCCATAGCCTTGTGGACCAGGCTAGTCAGGCTTATGGGGCGATAGTTGTGGCCCCTCCTTTGTAAAGTGGAATAACCATTACTGTGCGCCATTCTATGGGCATGTAGCCTGTGGAGAGACTGAGGTTGAACAGTGTGTTTAGGTGGGGGGGGGTTAGTTCATTCTGTAGTTCGTGCAAGACACAGCCTGGGACACCATCTGGCCCCATTGACGCTGTGCTTTTGGCTTTTGAAAGGGCTGTTTTCACCTATGCGCCTGTGATTTCTGGAACACTACACTTTTACGGTATTAGATGACTACAAGCAATCAGAAAAGACTTTTAAACAAATTACCCACTCTGACTCCATAGTCAGACACACTGACGTCCCACTCACCAGGCTGAACAAGGAGAGGGTCACAGTAAGCTGCCTATCGGGCGCTAGAATCCGCCACATAACACAAGCACTCGGGTCACTCCACGGCAAGTACAAATATGACACAGTCATTGTCCATGCTGGTGTGAACGACCTGAGACATACCTCCCTGGACTACATGAAAAGAGACATAGAGGAGCTCTCTGATTATGTAGCCCAGGTAGGTATGACTCTGACCCTGAGCAGTATCCTTCCTTCACCAAGAATGATGCCACAATATAGAGACAAGATGATCAGCTTTAACAATTGGCTTAATGTCTGGTGTCATTCAAAGGGGATCCAGTGTCTGTCTGCCTGGGATGACATGCTTGACAAGCCACGCTGCTTCGCGAGGGACGGCTTGCACCTGTCACCCCTGGGATTCGGATATTGGCTAAGGCTCTTGCCACCCCATAGTGCCTTTTTAGGCAAGGCTCAAATTCTAAACCTACCACCCTAGAAAACAAAAATGGGTAGAAACTGAGGGTAATGCTGCTCAATGCCAGAAGTCTAAATATCAAAATGCACGCACTCGAGGCCCTTCTCAGTATGGAGAACATCGATGTCTGTGCTGTAATTGAAACCTGGTTCAAGGCTCCTGAGAGCACCCCGGCACTATTAGGTTTTACCTCATATCATGCGTTCCGGCCCCAAAACCCGGACCACACCACAAAAGGAGGGGGTGTATCCATATTCATAAAGGATACCCACACCTCCAGGTTGGTGGCAATGCACGAAGCTTCGGAAACCATCCAGGTGCAACTAACCATAGGCACAACTGCTCTACAAATTGTAGCATGCTACAGGCCACCCTCTCAAACTCAGGAACCCCACACAGCCTTCCTGAAGACACTGGAGGGTATAAATGTATCTCCAAACACCATCATATTGGGTGACTTCAACTACCGAATATAGACTGGGAACATTACTCAAGCCCTAACTTTCTAGCCCAACAGTTCCTGGAGTTCATAAATTCAAATGCCATGGAACAGCTAGTCACTGTTCCCATGAGAGGAGAAAATATACTAGATCTCATTATCACAAACATGGGGACAAAATGCTCCACACCGGAAGTATATCCCTCATTGGTGAGATCTGATCATAAACTAATCTCACTGGAAATCCACATCCCTCCCCCACCCCAAACAAAAAAGACCAGAGTGAAGAACTTCTCTAAAGCAAACTTCACACTACTCAAGACTGGTGTGGTATCCTTCAAGGCCCCTGAGCCAGTGGAAACCACAACCCAAGCTGCAGAAGCCCTTACAAATGCCTTCTATGAACACTTCCAGGACTGCATGGATCAGGCAATCCCAAATAAAACCAAGACTCTTTCCACAAAGGGCAAACGTCCAGTCTGGTGGACCCCAGCCATTAACAAACTTTACAATAAGAGGAGAAAGCTATTACATGATAGAACAAAATCCATAAAAGGGAAGTCACCCCTGATCATTATTAGTAAAATAATACGAGCACTCATAAAATCAACTAAGGCCAATTTTGAGAGAAAAATTGCCATGGATTCAAAGGACAATCATAAGGCCTTTTTCAGCTATGTTAGGAACCTGGGTGGAAACTCCCAGATATGCTCAGAATTAGTCCAAAATGATACAAAAATCACTGAACCCACAGACATTGCCAACATACTGGCAGACAGGTTCAGTGCAAACTTCACCCCCTTCTCCCCTAAAGGAGAGATAACTATCCCAGCGGAGTGTAGCCTCCCAGACATCTCAAATGCGCAGGTGAAAGCTGCTCTCTCTAAAGCTAAAAACACAGCATCAATGGGACGGATGGTGTCCCCGGCTGTGTGCTAAACGAGCTAAATGAGGAATTAAACCCGCACATAAGGCAGCTGTTTAATCTCAGCCTTACCACAGGATACGTGCCCAAGGAGTGGCGTACGGCAACTGTGGTCCCACTCCACAAAGGTGGTGCCTCTACGGACCCTGGTAATTACCACCCCATAAGCTTAACAAGTCTAGTCTGCAAAGCTATGGAGAGGATCATAATGGAGCTCATAAACAAAGATATAGGGGACTTGCAGACATTGGACCTGACCCAGTTTGGCTTCGTCAAGGGAAGATTATGCCTTTTGAACTTGGTCGACTTCTTTGAAACAGTCACCAAGGCCATTGATGAGGGAAATGCAGTCCATACAGCCTACCTTGACCTTGCAAAGGCTTTCGACACAATACCCCACTCGGGTATTGTAGAAAAACTTACCAGCTTAAATGTAAACCCATATGTCACAAGATGGGTTGCAAACTGGCTTAAGGACAGAACCCACAGGGTTAGAGTTGCTGGCGCTATGTCAGACTCCAAGCCGGTCACAAGTGGTGTCCCACAGGGCTCGGTCCTTGGCTCCCTATTGTTCGGCATCTACTTCTCAGAAGTACAGGCCAACATGGGAGGACTTTGGCTGACAAAGTTTGCAGACGACTGCAAACTGGGCGCCATAGTGGAAAGTGCATCGGACACGGATATCCTTCAGAAGGGACTCACGGAAACAGACAGCTGGTGCCAGAGCCATGGCCTGAAGTTAAACGCCAAAAAATGTATAGTCATACCCTTCGGGAAAAACAAGGTAACCCCAAGCTACCATATAGGTGGTAATCCACTAAGCACAGAAGAGGTTATCAGGGACCTGGGGACCCAGGTTGACAGTGGCCTTTCTTTTGACACTCACGTTGCTAAAGTGGTTAGAAAGACTTTCTACATTGCCCACCTGATCATGAAGGGATTTACATCCAGATCTAGTGAGGTCATTGTTCCCCTGTACTCTTCACTTATCAGACCAATGATCGAGTACAATGCCCCATTCGGGATGTATCTCACCCGACATCTGCAGCAATTGGAGAGACCCCAAAAGTTCCTCACCAAAAGGATAAAGGGACTCCAAAATCTGTCATATGCTGCCAGATTGAAGAAACTCCAGCTCTATTCAGTCGCATACCATCTCCTCAGAGGTGACATGTGCCTGACATGCAAGGCCATGTCCAACCCAGAATTAATGGACATGCTCCACCTCAAAAAATCCAAATCCACCAAAACCACTAGAGCAAGCGACTTAAACCTTAGCACGGACATAAATAGGACATGCTGGAGGGATAGATTTATCACTCAGAGACTCCCTATGCTGTGGAATAAAATCCCGGTCCATGTGAGGCAGAGCACCTCGCTGGCTCTGTTCAAGAGAAATCTTGACCTGTGGATGGGAGATCGTAGGTTTACCCCGGGAATCATCTCTGTGTCACTGCTGGACAGAGGCACAACAAACTAATGGGCACAGTATTTTTTCATATAAGGGGTGGCGTAAGCCACAAAAATTTGGGCTAGGCTTATAAATACCTTAGGGCAGATAGCCTAGTATAAACCTATGAACCTATGAACCAGTAAAAAAATCTCAAAACTGAGCCCTGTTCCTGTAGTCTTCAATCAGACAAGTTCTAACTGCACACTCCTGCCACTGGGGTGCAGGGGAACCTTCTCCAAAAAAGAAGTCCTGGATTAGTGCTCAAGTTATACAAACAAAGCTAGATTCAGCAGGCCTGGATCTAGTCTATGCTACAGCAAACAAGGTGCACCAATTTCAATAAGAAACAGTTCAAATATGCAGGCACTATAAGCCTTTAACCAGAAATTACCAGCTCCGAAGGGCAGAGTCCAGCCTCTCCTCACACAAGAATGCAGACCACGAACCTTCTTTATGTAAAATAACTGGCCTGAAGCCCAAGCTTAAACCAGAATTGATATACTTTTAGAATAACAGACACTGAGCCCTCAATCAGCAGTTCCCAACTTAGAAGGATGTAAGCTACCTGTCCTGCCACAATAGTGCAGACCACAAACCTTCTTAATGTAAAACAACTAGTCTGAAGCCCAAGTGCGTAAACCAAAAGGCTTAGAATGATAGCTACACTTTAATCAGGTTACTACCAAGCAGTAATAATTACAATTGAATACTTTTAAGAAGGCCTGGATCAGTGCTCAAGGTATGCAAACAAAGCTAGAGTCAGCAGGCCTGGATCTAGTCTATGCTACAGCAAACAAGGTGCACCAATTTCAATAAGAAACAGTTCAAATATGCAGGCACTATAAGCCTTTAACCAGAAATTCCCAGCTCAGAAGGGCAGAGTCCAGCCTCTCCTCCCACAAGAGTGCAGACCACGAACCTTCTTAATGTAAAAATGACTGGCCTGAAGCCCAAGTGCTTAAACCAGAACTAATACACTTTTAGAATAACAAACACTGAGCCTTCAATCAGCAGTCCCCAACTTAAAAGGATGTAAGCTACCTGTCCTGCCACAACAGTGCACACCACAAACCTAATTAATGTAAAACAACTGGTCTGAAGCCCAAGTGCTTAAACCAAAAGGCTTAGAATGATAGTTACACCAAGCAGTAATAAATACAATTGAGTACTATTAAGATGATACAAAAGCAAAATAAAGTAGGAAGAAACACAAATACAGTAAAAGCAGATGAAAAAAGTGCATGTGAATGAAGATATCAAAAGTATCCCCTCTTTAAACTGTGGAAGAAATTTACTGACCTTTTGTGCTTCTGGGGTCCAGTTACTCCCTTCCCCATTACCTCCATGACCTTGGCAAAGAGTCAGTATTTCCCTCTCATTCTTTCTCTGCCATTCCTTTTCTTCAGCTTCTAGGCTCCTCATTCTCTCGGCTGCTTCCAGTTTCATACGCCTGGCCTCCAACTCAAGTCTCTTTAGCTCCAGCTGCATTTTTAAGTCCACTGCAGAAAGGTTGAGCTGTCCATTCTCTGAGGATATTGTATCTCCACTGTCAGTCTGATTGTCCTCCAGGCTGCTGTTTTCTGATGCAGCTATAACCAAGGCTGCAATCAGGTCATCTTTAGTCAGGTTTCCATGCACCAGTCCCCTAGCCTGGCACATCTCCGCCAGCTGGCTCCTTGTCAGATTTCCATACTCTTCCGCTGACATGTGCCTGCTCACCCTGACTAACACTAAGCTAACAAGATAAATAAAACAATTGTGATCTGAACTCTGAGTATACACTGCGTGGCTGTTTTAGAGTACAAAACACTTTTAGAGATCACTGTACATAAGCTAGAGGAATTCACCCTACCCCACACCACTGCAAGCCAATTAGTATGTGAAGTAGATCCCACCACTGCCAAACACTTGTGACAACCATGCCCTGGCCTAGCAAACAAGGAGCCTCAGTCCTCACCACTAACACCAGGAGGTTGTCTCCTAGAAGAGGAAAGGATAACTAATACACACAGTAAAGTACAATTTCCCTTAAGTGCTCACAGAGGTCACAATCAGTCTGGGGCTGGTTGATCCCTTGCTCTCCAGGTCCCCAATAAAACTCCCCACTGGCACAGCTATAGGGTCCAGGTCTCAGCCTAACTGAGCAAGCTAAAACCTCCAGTACCCTCTCTGTCCAACCAGTGCTTCGTGCCCCTGCCAAGTAGCTGACACAACACACACACACACTTTGAGATAAGTATTTATACAACTTCACAAACATTCCTGGGAAAGGCTGACACAAATTCTCCAACTGTGCCCCTTTACCCAGACTATACAGTAATAACTGGACACCCTTTTAAGGGCCTTTTAGTAGCTGATATTATTAACTGGGTGGTGGTAGTAACTACTACCCTATAGTCTGGGTAAAGGGGTACAGTTGTAGAATTGTAATAGTTGTAGTTGTAGAAAAAAGATCACACCTCTTGCATATTGTGTCTGTTTCTTTAAGGATTAAGTGGTCATTGGTAAACATGTTACAGTTACTACTACAATGTCTCAGGATGCCTATTTCCAGTAAGCTGGCTGCAAAGACATTAGGAAATTGCATATCTATCTGTCTAGTCCTTTGATTGGTGAGCTATAAGAGTGTATTAGGGTTAGAAGGATCATAGGATCATAGGAAGTTACTAGGCTATTGGCCCTGAGGCCCTTACAAGCCTAGCCAAGAATTTAGCCATACCACTGTCCAGCAGGGACATAGGTGGAAGGATATTAAGGGTGCTTGTTGGTGTATTAAAAGGGATGATTTATTGGGGCAGATTACGCTAAACAGAACTAAACTCTGCTAACTTCAATGTTTACACAATACTGAGTTCTACTAAATCTATAGGTTTTGGCACTCAACACCCAACTAGCTGCTCTAAGATTGCAGGTTCACAAGATATTTGCTCTGTATTTACTGCTTTACATGGTAAAGTTTTATGGACTGTTCTAGAGGGAAAATTTGCTTTCTATGATGGATCTATGGAAAACAATGGGTTGGAAGGTTACTTAAATAGCTTATACAGCAGGCAATAGCAATGAAAGAGGGGAGGGAGGGAGGGAAGGACTTTGGAAATCAGATTACCATAAGGGGTGGAGGCCAAAGGTATAGCCTTATAAAACCACAACAGTAAAAAGGATGTGAAGGTTGGGAAAAATTCAAGGAAAAAGCAGGTTAGTTAGAGAGGGATCCAATTAAATAAAGCCAATATTGGAGCTCTTTCAGAAAGTTTTAATGTGTCAGTGGGGGTGGCTCAGATACAAAGAACAAAGGGAACAGAAAGGCACTAGAGTGCAACTTCTCTGAGCCTCAGGTTAGAATTTCAGAAACTTTGGCTTAATATTTCAGTGAGACATGGGGCAGACACAGAGAAGAGGGGCAGAGAAAGGCACCATGATGCAACGTTAATCATGTAAATGATAAGTAGAATATAAAACTGTAGGATCAAAACTGAAATATCAACAACTGAAAAGCACTGAAGCACAAATATTGTGACTGTCTTTCTTGCTCATAAGTTCATAGATGTGTACTAGGCTAATAGCCCTGGAGCCTATATAAGCCTACCCCAGGAAGATTCCCTGGCATCATGCCACCCAAAGTTAGTTTCCAGTGCCCCTGTCAAGCAAGGCCACTGAAGTGATCCCCAGGGTGAACTTCCTATTGCCCATCCACTCGTCAAGATTTCCCTTAAAGAGAGCCAGTGAAGTGCTCTGCTTGACGTGAATGGGAAGTTTGTTCCAGAGTATGGGAAGTCTCTGGGATAGGAATCTGTCCCTCCAGTATGTTCTGTTTATTGTGGTAATGAGGTTTAGATCCCTGTGAACCATATGCTGGCCACCATCAAGTCATTTACCAGGAAGATCTGTCCTTCGTTATGTATTTTATTTTTCATTTTGCTTTTGTTTACTAGGTTAGTCTGACTTTTCAGTGAAGGCCTCAGGGAAGAAAAACCTCCAATATATTATAAACTTTTTTTTAAATAGACATTCAGTAATAAACCTATAGAGATATTAAGTAATATACCCCGACAATTACACATCAGATTCCATTTATATGAAATAAAGGCAACTATTTCAGTATAATAAATACTTATGCATTAGCAGACATTGAAACCTGAGAATTTGAAGAGGTATATGGGTTTGCCAAATAGATAATAAATCATGTGATTAGTGCTTAGAAATTCAAAGAAATGGAGGTAAGGGAATGAACTAGGTAGAGCAGAAAATGTTATTATTGTAGTTAAAATGTGAGGTGTAAAGTAGGTTCATAGATAATTATATTTAAACAGCTATTATAAAGTTTAGATATCAAACGTACAGAGGTGGGGGTGAGCAGTGTCACCAAACTATGTGTATGGCTGAGAGCTGCAAGTAAAACTATTCACATATTGGTGAAGACTGGCTGTGGGGGATAGGGTTCTGAATAAACAGAAATGGTTTCATGATATGGCAAGCTGAACATAGCAATGGCCTTTATCCTGGAGATATTAAGGAGCAGATCCATTGATCTGATAGGTGAAGTTTTAGTTGTGTTTTAAATGATACTGCATTATGAATGGATTTCAGTGGTAGTGGGTGTGGTTGCTTAGTTTAGCTATAGTATTTAAATATAGAGAGTCACCTGCAGTGTTAAATGATTTGGTTATAATAATTAGTGATTTTTCACTAGCATGTAAACTTCTTCTGGGAGAGTAATGTTGTAATAAGTTATTAAGGGCTGGGCAGTTTTCTGGCTTGCATTAAAATCTGTGTATTGTAGTTTGCTGAGAAAGAACAACGTGATGTGGTAATTCTAACAAGTTTAATTCTCTGAGGGCTAGGCAGTGGTGTGTTCAATTGTTATAGCTTACTGCAGATTTTGCTCTTTTATTATAACATTGCTCAAGTTTGGACAGTTGTTAAGACCTGAAGTTTAGAGAAGATTGGGGCAGTATAGAGGAGAGATGGCAGTAAAAACGTGGAGGCTATCATACCTCTCAATCACTTAGTGCAAAAAATCTGGACAAAGCCCAACAAAATGGGAGAACAAAGGCCCACAAATAAGGATATATTTTAAATATTGCTCTTAGAAAGTTGCTAGAGTAACAGGGTTTGTTTTGACACACATTTTGTGAAGGATTTGAAGTCGGAAACTCAAATATATGTCATTACTTAGCAACTTCAATCCTCAGATCATCCCAGTGATTTGCCAGGAAACCACATTTTCTTTGAGGAACAGACCAAAAATATGAGCCAAAAATCTGGACATTCTTGTAAAAATCTGGATAGTTGAGAGGTACGGAGGTTATACGTCTTCTAACTATATCAGTGAGGTATTTTTTTAGTCCATATAATGTACCTAGTTTTTGATAAGTTTTTTTTTTTAACCATGCATGATATGTGCTGGTCAAGTTTCAAATGGTCATCGGTGATGACACACAGTAATTTTGTATGGTTTGCTTGCTCTATCATAGTGTTGCCGGTATAGATGATAGTGAATAATGTTTTAGCAGGGTTGTGTTTTGGAGTAAAGAACAATCATTTTTTTATTTATTTTTTTAGGGTTTAGTAGAAGTTGTGAATTATTTAGCCATGTTTCAATAGATAAAAAGGATTGTTGTGTAAGGTCTTGGAGTTTAGAGAGAGGTTTGGCAGGGCAGATTAAGGGTGAGTCATTAGTGTATTGAACTAGGGTAGCATTTTTTGTAGCAGTGTTGAGGTAATTGATGAATGTGTTAAGAAATATGAGGCCTAGTAGAGATCCTTGTAGGACACCCGTAGTTATTGGCAAGAAGGTGGAGAAACCAGTTTTCCATTTCACTGATTGCTTTCTGTTTGAGAGGTAGCTCTGGAATGATTGCATTGTAGAGTTGGTAAGCCTTAAGGATGATAGTCCATGTAAGAGTTTTTTGGAGTGAGATGGTATCGAATGCTTTTCATAAGTCTTGAAAGATGGTGGAGACTAGGCTTCTGGCATATATTTGGGTGCTGACAGTATTAAAATTCAACAAAGCAGTAGGTGTGGTGTGATAAGGATGGAGGCCATGCTGGATTCAAGACAGAAGTTGATTATTTTTTAGATAGTAGAAAAGTTGCACATGAATACATTTTTCTAATATTTTTGATAGGGGAGAGAAAATGACAGTTGGCCTACAGTTTGAAAGATCTGTATTGATTCTATCCTTCTGCACAGTAATGATGAATGATTTTTTTTTCCATAGTGAGGGGACTTTATGTTCAGATAAGGATCGATTTACCAGAAATGAAGTGAACTATGCAATATCCTCAGCTGTTATATTAAGATATTTGCCAGGTAGATTCTCAGAGGCACTTGTAGTAGGCTGTTATTTTTTTATGTAGTTTTTGATGTTGTCTGTGAGAACAGGTTGAAATGTTGATGGTGTTAATGTGAATTTTAGGGACAGCAAGAGCTTGATTAATTGCCTGGTTGGTTAATCATTGTACTATCTGTATAAAGTGAGTATTGCATTGGATGGTTATAGCATCATTTTGTTTGTGTGTGTGTGTTAGCTGTTGGCTGCGTAGCTTATTGATTAAGATGCAGAAAAGTTTGGGATTATTAGTGTGCGTGTTGTTTTGTTGGAGTAATAGGTTTTCTTGCCTTTGGTGATTATTCCTGTTGCCCTACCTATGTAGATGCCATGCAGTTCTCATATCCTGTTCTTTCTGTCCTGATATGAACAGTCAGGACTGCTATTATCAACACCAACTCCTTTTGTCCTGCTTTATCAAGGAGGTCCTACAACTGCTGACAGAAAGTCCTCTTTTCGTTTGCCTGGGGTATAGACTGAGATTATGAGATCACCCTCTCTTTACACTGAAGTTTAAGTGCAATGAATCTGTTACCAATTCTGATGGCATCCCTTACTGTTTTCAGAAGACTCTTTCCATAATATATGCGCTTTTTCTCGTCTGTCCTGAACTGAGTAGTAGACTCTGTGTCCCAAGCTCAGAGCTTTCCTGAACTTCCCATCTCCTTTTCTCTTGGATATACAGGATATCCAATCTCTTTCTTACCATAACATCATCCACTTCCAAGCTCCATCCTGTCAGTGTACATGTTCATTGTAGCAATCCTTAGTTCATTTTGTCAGGTTGATTTGTTTTCTATCCAGCTTTCACTCAAAAGAGCTATCTCAGGTAACCTGCAACCAGTAGTGTATTATTACAAGTCTGTTGGGCTTTATGGCAGGCACACCCTGGCCAATTGGGAGGGGCACATAGATCCAACTCACTGTTACCATAGTTTTCTGGCATAAGTCAGAGTGAGCTAGGTCCTCACCTCACTAAGCAACAGCAAATACCTAAGATACTTTTTGGCAACATGACTAAAAAATCTAGAGACAATTTTTTTACATCACTGGGTAGTTAACCCTGACATGGCATGTGATCCAAGTACTACTATACTGAGCATAGTAAGTAACACAGTCGATGCCTATAGCATTTATTCTACATGGCTCCTCCCCTGTAGATAGTGCTTAGACTCTGTACTTCTGCCATTGAATTCTTTCATTTTTGGATGCACTTGGTTAACATACCTCTGAATTTCAGCTGATGAGAATAGGTTTGAACCCAGTATATTCCATTCTTGGAGCCAAACAAGTATATTTTTGGGAAATGGGAGGAACCCCCACACAAACACAGGGAGAACTTGCAAACTAAACAGAGGCAATGATGGGAAGTCAGGATTGAACCCATGATCTTGTATCTTTAAACCACTATGCCACTGTGTCTGCACTCTGTACCTTGCTATATTCATCAGCTGGTATGAATCTATGATTTACCACAACTCTTAGTAGCTAATCTGTGTGTTTATGTTTGTGCACATCTACTATAGTGAAAGGACCAGTCACTTACTGTAACCATTTAGGTGGAGTAAGCATGCATTTTTAAAATACCTTCACTGATGTCTTGTACAACAATGTTGGCATATGCAGGAATAATTGCAGGAATCATAAGAATTGAGGGCTATTTGCCAAAGTAACTGGGTGTGTAACACATATAGAGGGAAATAAATGTTTGTAATTATACTTTAATAAAATGTCAAGTTGAGTAAGTATAAGGTTCAGGACAGGCTATGTTTTTCTTGAAGGTAAATGTGATCACTTGAAACCGGAATGATTAGGTGTGGCAGCCTCTGGCGTGAGAAGAAGCTGTAACAGTTTACTGAGAGGAGGAACTGGTTAGACACAAACAGCATTTGAAAAGAATACTGGCACAGTTCTTTAGAAATGATGCAGAGAAAAGAAACAACTTATAAATCATGGTACTTTCGCATTTGTTATAGAAAGAATTGTTCCCTAAATTTGTTGCCCATGTCGTTACTATAAAGTGGAGCTTTTTTCCCCAGGCCTCCACTGAAAAAGGGTCTGCATCCCAGTCAGATTTTCCTGGTAAATAAAGATAAACAAATACGTCATTGTTGCTCTGTGATGATGCACTTTCCAGTTTTCCCCTTGCATGATTTTTCCACTTTGTGTAGCACACAGCTTTGTATACAAATAGCCAAGTTACATGCTAAAACAGATCTCATTTGTTTTTTGTCTTTTTTTTCCTGTCATGAGGAAGTTTATTGATCCTATTATATGCTAAAGGAAGGTTCAATGAAGACATTCAAAAGATTTTTAATTGAAGGGGTCAGGGTAGTAACACTTGTCCAGGGCAGTTTATTCTGTGTGATACAGAAGCAGCTCTGTGATGGAGACCCAGAATGGGTGATGGATGATTGGATTAATCTATCTGTAGCGTTAGCATAGGCAAAAGTGGTAAGAATAACAGATCAGTCTATTAGTAACTGTCAAAATAGTGAAAACAATGCTTCCTTTTTTTTTATCTTTCCTGAGTTGTCCACATTGTTTCTTAATATTAACGATTAACACTATCATATTTATGTACTAAATCTTCAGTTCAATTTCCTGTTGAGGTGCGTTCTGACTAGATTTTACATGTTCTGCCTTTGCTCATGTGGGTTTCCTCCGGGGTCTTCAGTTGTTTCCCATATTCAGTAGATATGGTAGTAGAGTGATTGGTAATACTAAATCGTCCATAGGTATACATGATGTGATTGTGGATTTGTGAGTGTGTGCTTGTGTTTGTGTGTTTGTGTGTGTGTGTGTGTGTGTGTGTGTGTGTGTGTGTGTGTGTGTGTGTGTGTGTGTGTGTGTGTGTGTGTGTGTGTTGTGTGTTGTGTGTGCGCGCTGTTCTGATAGTCTATAGACCCATCCTGGGCAGGTTCCTGCTATGTATTCTTTGCTTCTCAAGATGGGTTTTGGTCTTCTTAGATTCCATAAAATGTTAGAGAACAAATATGAAAGGCCTGACCAAATGAACATTGGTTAAAAGAAGTAGTTGATACCTACTTAAACTCCTTGGATTCTCTTATATTATTTTAAAGTTTCAGTCATGCCTCCTTTCTTCCAGACTTGTTTTCGTGCATACATCATTACACTTTTACTGCCCTGCTCTGACCCGGCTACTGCTTGTGGTGCAACAATGACAGTTTTAGAACTACATGCAGTTTGCCACATCAGGTCTTAGCTGAGATATATAGCAGCTCACCATGTCATTAGTTGGCAAGTTATAGTGTGTTGAAAAGTACTTATTAAATTAAAAAATGTCATAAAAATAATATAATAGCTCAGTCCATCCCACTCAACTGTCCAGAAATTTGCAGAACATTTCTAATTTTGCCTGGTATTTTTCCCTGACACTTGTAACTTTTTTTTTGAATTGTCTGGTAAATCACTGAGGATTACATGAGGCAATAATGCCAGTCATTAGAGTACCATTCTAGTTATTGTTTAGAAGATGCACCTGGATACAAAACTTGTTCTATTAACTTTTTTTTACAAATTAGAGTAATTTTGGCTCTTTGTCCACTCATTATTTTTGCCTTTGGCCAGAATTCATGAGCAAAGAAATTGAGAGGCTTGGCATAGTCATTCTACAGGAAGTAAAGCCCCCCTCATCTCATTTTGGAGCAGTTCCTCTCAAATGCCCCACTTTTATACTACAACTTTATGCTGACATAACCACACGGAAGAGGGAAAACACCACTTTGCAGTGTTGTGAGATCTTGGCACATTAATAACAATGAGACACTATTGTTTCAAAAAGCTATTTTCCAATTCAATGAAATGCTGATACAATGAGTATTTTTTGGGGAAAATATAAAACAAAGAATAGTGGCACCATGAGTTGTTAGGAGTCCTGTTGTCCATGTAGATATACAATAAAGCCTACTTTCCTCCTGTCAGTGCTTCTTCCTGTGTTTTGCACTGTGCCAAAGGTATTCACTATTTTTTTTTCTCATAGTACTTATTTATCTTTAGGCAGTGGTGAAAGTGAGTGGGGACATACAGGAATGAAGCTTTATATTTATTTTACACAAGGAATGGAGTTCCTGTACTTTTTATAGTATTGGAAATTATATGCTTAAATCACAAACACAATAACAGATTGTGCAGCTATAGGTTTAAATTAGAGGTTTTATCACAAAACGAGACTTGTATTTGTACTCTTTTCCTATAAATAATTTAGAATCTTTAAGGAGATTGTTTTGCCCTTATATAGTTATGGTTTATAGTGAGATTTTGTACTAGAGACTTTCATAGTTGCTTGTGTTCCAGTACTTTCTGCCTGCCGCTTGAAGTATTGCCTTAAGCTCATTTTATATGATATGATAGGAATACCTCCCAGGTCCTTTTCCACCTTTGTTGTTGATTCTGTTTCCCTTCTAAAACTTTGTACTCCAGATACATTATTTTACAGTTTGTTTGCCAGATAAACATGATATATTTTAGTTTATTCTTCTAGGTTTACTTTGTTTCTTCTTAAACATACCACAAAGTTTGTGTCATCATCAAAAAGGCAGATGTTATAATATTAAATACCGGGTGATGACAAAAATGCTGTATTTTATCCTGGTTTTGGTAAAATGTCTTATACCAATGGGATCTCAGGCCATCTTAGAGCCTGTATTAGTGATCATTTTAGTATTCCAAGACAAGACTTTTATCAAACCCACTTCCTCTATTTAACTGAGATCCTTATATTCCCCTGTGAGGAATAGCTGCGGTGGTGGTGCTGCGGTAGCGTTGTCGCCTCACAGTTAGACGTTGCCTGTTCGATTCTCAGTTATCACGTTTTCTGTGTGGTGACATGCGTGAATGGGTGTTCCTTTGATGAAGGTTGTGTGTTAGGCCCGACAAGCCAGCACGTAAAAATCTACTGCCAATCATTAGCGGACCGGAGTTCCGCTGTGGCGACCCCTAACCGGTAAAAGCAGAAAGACACAAACAGTATTCCCTCTGTGAGGTGAGAGCAGACCCAGTTATTTTAAAATTCCTGAAAGAGCCCAATGGCCTATTTGTTTTGTGGAGCCAATAGGCTCATTTGTTGTTGCAAAGGTGAGAGCTAAGTATGTGTAGGTGGTACACCATTTTGACAGTGTCTGGCCCTACCTCAGAAACCCCTTCCCTTGCCACAGCTGTATTGCCACTACTGCTTGTTACAGGACACAAGCATGCAAGGTACTATATTTATTATTCCTGGAGCAGAGCAATGTGTGTCTATATCATTTGATCGACATTTGAAAATGTCGAAGCACCTTTACTCGACATGAAAATGTTGAACGCTAAGTTTGTCGAACGGCTAAATCACCAATTTCTTTCCAAGGGAAATAAATCAGTTGGCCGTTCTACCCTTTCCCGAACTGTAGAGCCATCTCAGAGCTAGAATATTTAGTTTGGGGGTGTGGGGGGTGAATCCCCTTCTTAAATACATTTGTTTTTATTTGGTGGTGTTTGTTGGCCTTCCGATTTCTTTCCCTTGGAAAGAAATTGATGATTTGGCCATTCGACAAACTTAGTGTTCGACATGTTCGTGTTGAGTAAAGGTGCTTTGACATTTTCAAATGTTGATCATATGATATAGACCTGAGCATTGTAGAGTAGAGTAGAGCAGATTATCCAGTTCTGTGGACAATCTGCTCCGCAAGTGTAGTTTACAACTGTGAACCAAGGTGAGAGCATTGACAGTTATCACTCCTTTGCAAGGACACATAGGCTAGCTTCTCTAGTAGGTAGGCCCACTACTTCACTACTCGATTCTGGGTCATCAGGGTGATACCCAGGATTTACTCCCTCTTTACCAGCAGAACTAACTTGTATTAGTGATTTTTGGGGAAGCTGTGGAAGGAGAGAGAGATCATCATTTAAGAATGTGTCTACAAGCTCCCGTGTATAATTGTTATCACCCAGAGGGAAGTTGTATTGTTTCTTGCCTTAAGACATTACTGGAGGTTATCCAATGTCATCTTTGTGGTTTCTTTAGTGGTGGTACCTGAGACTTCTGTGGCTCTTACATAAGATCAATGAGTTGCTTTTTTTTCAAAGGATTCTACAAAAACAGATTCTTTGTTAGAACTCAGGGTGCCCAAGGATACAATGGATCTTCTTTTCCTTATTGAGTTAGGTCAGGAAAAGCATACTCTAGAAGCAGTGACAGCTTATTCAGAATCAGCTAAAGTGGATTAATGGACCAGACAAAGGGACATTCTAAATGGGCTGCTTTGTTTGTCTTGCCTGGATCACTTAAGTAACCATCCCATTTGGATTGATTTCTGACTTGAGCTGCTTACTTGATTGAAACTACATTGTGAGTTATTTTGGGTTGTCAAGAAGACAGAATAAGGGTTAATCTGGGAGTAGTAAAAAGTCCTGACATCCTAATATCTATAAATTTTCATGTTGTCTAGCATTTCTTTGATAGACATTTTAAATGTAAATGGCCTATGTAGGTTAGCCAGAAAGGAAAAACTTTGCTGTTTTATGCTAATTACCTCATGTTTAGTGGTATTTACCTCATTAATATAAGATATGAGGAGCATAGGAAGAAAGCATATGTGTGTGTGTGTGTGTGCGTGTGCGTGTGCGTGAGTGTGTGTGGCAGTATTTGCACTCTTGCTGATGACAAATATTGTTGTCATTTAGACTTGAGCCTTGTTCCAACAAGTAGAAAACAGAGAGTAGAGATATATAAGTCATTGCAGCATTCTTGGCTATTGTGTTATATATCTTGGATAGGCTGTATTTGTTTCTTTTCTTTGTCATTCCTGTACTTCAGCCATTTTAGATTTATATGGTATTAATTCTTTATCATATTTCTCACATTATACTCCCTGGGGAGGTGACTTTAATTGTTCACTGCCATAATGTGAGTAGTGATGTGCTATATTTATGTGGCTGTTTACTAGTTATGGGATTGCGAGATGCTACTTGTTACCTACATTCAAAGTCTGAGTGCCTATTCTTTTTTTTCATTTTTAGATAATAATCTAGTAACATTAATGTCAATACCACTTTGTTTCTTGGCAGGGTTGGTGTGAGGGTGACAGGTGACTCAGTTAGGGAAACAGCATTATTTACTTATTAATTATTTTATGGGATGATCATCTCTCTTTCAAGCCTTTTTCTTGGACTGATACTCACAGTGGAACATGTATTCAAGGTATTTTGCAGCACAACCATGTTTCTTAGCAGTCTGATATTGTAGTTTGCTGAAAGATGTCATGTAGGTGTTCCTCTTCATCAGCAAAGGAACAAATTGTTTGCATAAACTGAGCTCTAGGTCTGCAGGTATCAGGAGTTAAATTTTTGTTGACATTATAAATTAAAGTGACTTTGGAGGTCAAATTGCCAATTATCATATTTATAGGCAGGCAGGACATGATCATTATTTGTGTTATATAATTATTGATTCTTATGTAGGTTGTTTCATACAAATTGGAAAGTGGCTGTCGATTTCATTGCGGATTCTAATTTGCTCATGTCACAGTTTTGGTCTTTATGAAGCGTATCCTAGTTTATGCCTAAAAGATATGAGTTATTTGTCACATCCTCTTACTTTATCTGAATTATGTGCAGAAGTATAGTCTTTGTCGTCAGAGCTCCTCACTTCGTCTTTTTCTATGCTTGTGAATTACTTTTTGCTATGACGAATATAGAAAAAAAGGTACTGACAAACAGGAGCATTTGCAATAGAATGGAGCTGTGAAATCATCAACCTGCAGCTATAAGACTAGAATTTTACACATAACATGAACCTACAAGTAATTTACCATAATCTAGATTAAATTGCCCACATTACCATAATCTGGATTGAATTGCCCACAAAGACAGATAAATGATGATTATTATTATAGTCATATATTCATATACTGTTCTTTATAAAAAGGGGAGAAAGATGCCACAAATTTTAAATTTGAAAATCTTGTCAAAGAATGAATGCCTAGTGCAGACTCTAAAGGTGTTAAGATAACAGCTAAATTTATACAGCATACAGGTACAGAAACATTTAAAACATTTACACATGCATTTTTATGAAGGATTTGAAGGCTGAAACTCAAATGTCAGTCATTGTTTAAGAAACAGAATACTCAACCACTTGCCAGAAAGCCATGATATTTCCAAGGAGCAGACCAAATACAGACAACAAAAATCAGGTATATTCTTTGAAATTAGTGATGGTTAATTAGTATGCCACATTCTGTGGTAGCTGCATGACTGCATATGTATCATCATCACTGCATATATCATGTACCACTGTGCTCAATGTACTCCATCATGCATTATGGTGTAGTTCACCCCAGTGCTGGATGGGAGGGCGGGTTCCTCATGACCTTTGACCACCTAACCTGAGCTTGGATACAGCCACCTACATTTCACCTAAGTGTAGCATGCAATGGGGAGGGGATGTCCACAAGGCCCATAAGGCTTATATCTCTGTATATCATTGCTATGCAATGGGAAGGGGATGTCCACAAGGCCCATAAGGCTTATATCTCTTTATATCATTGCTATGCAATGGGAAGGGGATGTCCACAAGACCCATAAGGCTTATATCTCTTTATATTGTTGCTATGCAATGGGAAGGGGATGTCCATAAGGCCCATAAGGCTTATATCTCTTTATATTGTTGCTATTTTGATGTCCATTTTTTTCTTTTCTTTTTTATGCTCTCTACTCTCTGTTTTCTACTTGTTGGAACAAGTCTCAAGTCTTGGGCTTTCCTGCTGGTTGGATTGTCTGAAAACTGTTTTACTTATGTGAGATTTAAACACTGCATTTGCATCTAGCTGCGCACCAAGCAATGGGGGTTAGCACTTCCATGTATAGACGCAAACACTTACAAAGTCAAATTTACCCTAGATAACTGCTAGGGAACCCTCTTAAGCTTCCCTGCTTCTTGGCACATAAAGTAGTTGTGCACTGCTGCCCAGAGAGCAGTGCTTTTTGAGGCACCTGTGCAGGTTTCTATCCCTAAACATCCCATAGATAAGCTGATTTTACTAGTTCTGCAACAGAACCTAGTCCATCTAGCCCACCCCCCACCACTTATTACAGAATACACCTGGCATAATGGAAGGTCAGCTTCCCACTGTTTGTCCAGGCAGCCTGATTCACATTGGCATCCTGAGGCAATGTAGAAATTGCCTCATGTATACAGACAACTTACTACTCCTAAAACATGCAAATACAATATGTGAGAGATGTATCTATACTTTGAATCTGGATTCAATGCTCTCTCAAACTCTGTCTCATAAACAACAAATCAAATAGCAAGCAAGTTGTCATCACCCACACTCCACCTCTCACACAGTCCAAGCACACGACACATAAACCCATATACATGGAGGTATTGTCTAGAAACATACCAAAAGATTAAAGACCTCCCAAGTGCAAACCTTCTGTACATAATATGGTCCCAACAGCACCCACTACACATAATAACACAAGCTTCAGTGTCTCACCCAATAAGCCATTAAGGCAAAACATATCTAAACCAAATGGCTTGGCTATAGGCGACTCCATAGTGAGACACACAGGTGTCCCCCTCACCAGGCCGGACAAGGAGAAAGTCACAGTCAGCTGCCTGTCTGGTGCCAGGATCCACCAAATCATGCATGCACTCAAGTCTCTCAACAAGTACTGTTATGACTCTGTCATAGTCCATGTTGGAGTGAATGACTTGAGGCCTCCCTCATTAGACTATATGAAGAGAGAAATGATGGAGCTTTCAGATTATGTGTCCCAGGCAGATATGTCTCTAGCCTTAAGCAGCATTCTTCCCTCACCCAGGATGATGCCACAATACAAACAAAAAATGATTGACTTCAATAATTGGCTTAGCTTCTGATGCCAATGCGGGAGGATCCAGTATCTGACAGCCTGGGATGATACGATCGACAGAAAGCATTGCTTTGCTAGAGATGGTCTTCACCTATTGGTTTTAGGCTTTAGGTTGCTGGCAAAGGTACTTGCCTCCCCCATAGTGCCTTTTTTAGGCAATGTCATAAGAACAAAATTCCCAATGTAAAAATATCTTCTAGAAACAAACTCAGGGTTATGCTGCTTAATGCTAGGGCTGTAAATAAGAAACTGCACTCACCTGAAGCACTTCTCATCCTGGTAGATGCTGTTGTCTGCGCAATCACCAAGACATGGTTCAAAGCCTCAGAGAGTACCTTGGCTATACAGGGCTACAATGCCTTCCACGTGTTCAGACTACACAACAAACATGCAAAAAACAAGGAAGGAGGAGTATCCATCTTCATTAAAGACATCTACACCTCTAGACTGGTTAAACAGTATGACCCCCTAGAGTTACTCCAAGTCCAACTAACTGTAGGAAAGACCTCCCCTCCAGATCATTGCCAGCTATAGATCCTCCACCATGAACCATGAAAACCACACAGCCTATCTGGACCTACTTGAGTCACTCAGCACAGTCAAACACTGTGGTCATGAGTGCCTTTAACTATCCTTCCATTGATTGGGTAACAGATATGAGCATAAACATGCTTGCTGAAAGGTTCCTGGACTTTAATACAAATGCTCTGGAGCAGATACTCAACACCCCCTCACAAGGGGTATCAGATATAGGAAGGACAAAGGGAAACCCTTTTTATTTAGATATAACAGAAGTGAACAAATGATAAGTAAGAAAAAATCTGATAATAAAATAAGTAGGTTAGTCATACCATATACAAATAAAAATAGTAGAATTAAAGAAATTATAAATAATAATTGGAGAATGTTAATGGTAGATGATAGAATTAGAGAATTGGCAGGAGATAGACCTAGTGTCACCTATAAAAATATGAAGTCTCTAAAAAGACTACTTTGCTATGAAGACAATAGGAAAGAGTCAATATATTCACAAAGGAAGGGTACTTTTGCATGTAGACACTGCAATCAATGTAGCTATATGCTCAATGGGAATGAGTTTGTACACCCTGACAATGGAAGAAAGTTTACATCTGACAAGTATGCTGACTGTAGATCTAGAGATTTGATCTACCTAGCTCAATGTCAACTGTGTGCATCATTTTATGTGGGAAAGACAAATAGGACCCTAAGAGAAAGGGTCAGAGAACATGTTTATGCCATAAACAAAGAAAATGAAAACAGTGCTTTGGCTAAACATGTTATTACAGTAGGATCCAGACACAGTTTTAAATTCATGGCATTGGAAGTGATTTTAAAAACAGAGAGACTGGGCAACATTAGGAATTACACAGAAGAAAGAGAGAATAAATGGATAATAAGATTACAAGCCAGTAGAGAACATGGCTTAAATGAAAAAAGCTTACTCAAGCCATTTTTATTAGCCAAACCATATAAACATTGAATTATCTCTAGGTTGTCATTCAAGGAACATAACTTAATAATTTGCAATGCTTATGCATTTTTGACAGTTAAAGATGTTTACAAGAGTTTTTTTTATATATATGTACATATATTTTCATATGTCTATTTTAAATGAGATAGTTATTTTGTACATACATACATATATTTTAGGAATATTTAGATTTATTAAAGGAATATTTTTTATATACATTCATATGATATAAATATGAATGTGTATATATGTTAAAAATGTAGTTTTGTATCATATTATAAATAGGGATATTCTATTGTAAGCAATTTTATTTTATAAAATTATAGAATGTGTATTTTATGCATTTTTATGCTTTTTTATATATTTTTATATATTTTTATATATATATTTATATTTATATCTTTATTAGTAGAATTAATTATTTATTTTACTATTGCCGTTTATAAAATTCACACAATATATATATGTATATATATATATATATATATACTTTTCAATATAATATATATGTTTATATAATATATTTTTAGAATTTTGTAACATTTGTTCACACAATACATAGATAGGAAGTTTTGTTATTTAAGGTTATAAGAGTTTCCCTTAGATGTATATCTAATTGATGAAGATACAATTAATTCATAATTAATTTACTTGATTGTTTAATGGTTTTCCTTTAGTGGCTGGTTAATAAGTCTATAGATGGGTATTTAAATGCAGTCAGGATATGTGTTTTTTGAAGTCTGAAGAAACGTTCTTCGTAACGTGAAAGCGCTTACTGTTTTTTATTCTACAATAAAGAGTTGCCGTTAAGCCGTGGAGTGCTTCTTTTGTTTTCTAATTCGTAACAGAGATTTTTCTTGAGAAGCACCTAGCCCAGGACTGGTTTGTTTTATTTGAAACTCCAGAGAATGACTAAATACTTTGCGTTTATGAAAAAGAGTAAACCTTACTTTGCGTTTATGAAAAAGAGTAAACCTTGCTCTAACTAAATTACCTTATTCCTCTTGTTCATTTTGTCTGAAAAATGTGTCAAGTTTTCTGAGCTGTTCTCATAACTGTGACAAGAGACGGCTTATGTCTGCACAGCAAACCTGTAACCATAGTCTCAGTAGTATGACTCCAGTGAAAGGTAAAGAATTGCAGAGCGACAGATGTTTTATTATAGACTTTTCCTGGACTGAACCTTAAATGTAACGCGCAGTAAAGTATGAGACAGGCAGATAAAATCCTGAAACAAGTATTGCAAGGTTTTTTACAGTTTCAACATAGTGTTCACTGAGGATGTTGAACAGCACAGAAATACCATAGCTAAGGCAAACTTTTTACCATATATGGCAATTTATGAATCATTTTGTAAGGAGAAAAAGACAATTTATGGTGTAGCTGTTCTTTAAGTAGTGCAGGTAATATTTTAGCATGCTTCATTGTTTTGTCTTTTATTTACTATTTTTAGTTTACATGTAAACATTAATTAAGTCAAAGGGTTTTTAATCTTCATTCTTCTGGGATTTTGTTGATACTTTTTTCAGGTTTTAAAACTTTCATTTTTTTTATTTTTTATTTTTTATAACTAGGAGCTGGTTCTGTAGAATTGCTTAGATGTTCCGTGTCTTTTCAAGTAGAAAAAATGAAAATGTGGCAAGAGAATGCCAGATGGCAGCACAGTGCTTTAGTGGTAATGTTGCTGCCTCACAGTTTCAGAGTATGAGGTTCAAACTTGACCTTCATCCTCTGTAAATAATTCTGTATAATCTGCCTGTATCTGTGTGGGTTGCCTTCAGGTTTCTTCCACCTCAAAGAGACATGCTGGATGACTAGATACACTAAATATCCATGCACATATTATATTTGAAATCCAGTTTGCTTACCTTATTAACAAATAAATATATTACATTTTAAAATGCTTATCTAAAGGAACTTATGGGCTTTGTACTCATATTTCATAGTATGAAGTGCCTTTCTCTTTTTTCCTTTACTTTTTCATAGGTTTGCTCACGATACCCTTTCCTCCTATTTTACTCTTTCACCACAGTCCTTATTATCAAAAGTTTGTTAAACTGGGACTGAGTGTGAGTCATGTCTACTGTAAACTTTATTCAGGGAACACACACACATAAATATATATATGTTGGAGGTTCTAACATAAAAAAATTGATCATTAGGGCAGAAAACCATTATAAATGTTTTTTTAAACATCTTTAACACCACATTGCATAGAGACATGAGTACACATCAGTTATAAAAGAGAAAACAAATCACATTTTTTTCCTTTGCACACATTATGCAAATAAGATTTTTGTCTTTACAGTTGTTCAGTTTAACACTATATAGATTGATCAAGTCGTGCCTTCCCTAAAATATCACTCCTCCTGAACATTATTTTGCGTGCATTGTTCTCACAGATTCCATTTATTTCTATGTGGGTTACTCCTTCCCTTTTATAAATATCCAACTACCAGTTTTCATCTCCTTTACCACATTCAACAATTGTTACATTTGGTTTTACTTTTGATTTACTCGTATTCTATATCTCAGCTGAAAAAAATAATTTCCTTAGTTAAAACAATTTGTTCCCCCAAAATTTCTGATAAATAACCCTGCATAGAATTTCTTACCTGTATCAACTCATTGCATTCCCAAGAAAGTACAATTTTGTACCTACCATAAATGTAGATGTTCGAGTGTACACCCTGCTGCAGTCATCACACTTGGGTTATCCTGTCATCAGGCAGTCCCGCAGTCGGCTGGAATTCCAAAGTCTTGGTCCAGCGTCGGTTGCTGTCGCTTCTTCCTTGACGTCAGTGCGCCAGGGGTATATATAATGCAACCGACACCATTTTCTTCAGTTTTTCTTGCCCCAGATGTCAGGTGCCCCCAAAAAGGTGGTCAGTAATTAGTACCAAATTGAGTAAACTTGCACAAACACAAAATCCCTTCAGCTATAAGCAAATACATCAGGAAGGTATTGAAGAGATTTAGCCAGTAGGTCAGTGGGGATGGAGGGAGGGTAACCTGGTTTGCAGTAGGGTGTACACTCGAACATCTACATTTATGGTAGGTGCAAAACTGTACTATGTTCATCGTGTTACCCTGCTGCAGTCATCACACTTGGGTTGAATCCCAAAGCTAAGGATGGGTGGAGGTATCATAGAGGGTTAGAGGAGGCTAGAAGGCCCTGCAGAACTGCAGTGGCGAAGCCCGCCCTGGTCTTAGAGTAAAGTGGTAAATGAAAGTGTTTGGTAAAGGTGTGTACTGAACTCCAAGTTGCAGCTTCCAAAATCTCCTTGGTTGGAACCCCCCCTGAGAAAGGCTGTAGAAGTAGCTGTTGCCCTGGTAGAGTGGGGCCTAATGGTAGCAGGAACTGGTTTTCCATGATGGGTGTAGCAAAATGTATGCAATGACCTATCCATTTGGAAATGGTTTGCTTTGATATAGCCTTCCCTTGAGAAGCTGTAGCATAGGATACAAAGAGCTGGTCAGATTTTCTGAAAGCCTTAGTTTTGTCCAAGTAGTGACAAAGTTGCCTGTGAATGTCCAAGGAATGCAGGAGTCTCTCACCTTTGTTCTGTGGATTTGGGAAGAAGGTGGGTAAGTGGATGGTTTGATTTAAAGCCACACTGGAAACCACCTTAGGCATAAAGGAAGGATTAGTTCATAGAGAAACTCTGTCTTGATGAAAAATGAGGAAAGGTTCCATTGCCATTAGTGCTTGTAGCTCTGAGACTCTTCTAGCTGAAGTTATTGCTAGCAGCAGGGCAGTCTTCCATGATAGGAACTGAAGATCTGCAGAGAAAGCTGGTTCAAAGGGAGGTAGCATTAGTTTTTCCAGAACAAAATTGAGGTCCCATGTTGGTGTAGGTGCTCTCCTGGGTGGTCTAATGTTTTTTGCCCCTCTGAGGAACTGCCTTAGAAGTGGATGCAAAAATAAGGGTGGATCCGTGTTGTAGTGGGCCGAAATAGCTGAAGCATGGATTTTACTGGAGGAGAAAGAAAGTCCTTTGTGCAACATCTCAGTTAAATACTGCAGAATGTGAGGCATGTGAGGCTGAATTGTGTCTTGGCCTTTAGATTGGTTCCAGGCACAAAACCTTTTCCATTTGTCCGAATAAGCCTTCCTGGTGCTTGGCCTCCTAGCTTCCAGAATAACATCCATAACTGCTTGGGAAAGAGGAGCTGGCTGGATGCTTAGTTGATTTGCCATGCAGCCAGATTTAAGGTTTTGAGCTGGCTGTGAAGAATCTGATTGTTTTGTTGTGTGAGTAAATGGGAAATTTGTGGTAATATCCATGGTGGGCCATGGGCCATATTCCTCAATAGCGGGTACCAGTGCTGGCGTGGCCAGTCTGGGGCTATGAGAATCAGTCGTGGTCTCTCCTTTTTGACTTTCAGAAGTACCTTTGTGAGGAGAAGCAATGGAGGGAAGGCATATACTGTCAGGTTTTTCCAACTGAAAGAGAGTGCGTCCACTTTCCACGCTTGATGGTGAAGTGCCCTTGTACAAAATTTTGTTAGTTGATAGTTTTGAGGGCTGGCAAACAGGTCTATGTCTGGAAGGCCCCATTTTTGAGTTATCATTGTAAATACTTGTAGATCTAGTTTCCACTCATGGGGATCCATGATGTTTCTGCTGAGGTTGTCTGCCAATGTATTCTTCTGTCCTGGCAGGAATTGAGCTTGTAACTGAACTTGGTAAGCCAGAGCTGTGTTCCATAAGGTCATTGCTTGCCTGCACAGAGGGTAGGAGTGAGTACCCCCTTGTTTGTTTATGTACCACATTACTGTGGTGTTGTCCTTCTTTATTGTCAGTTGTCCTGGATGTAATAGATCCTTGAAGGCTGTCAGAGCTTTCTGTACAGCTAGCATCTGTTTTTGATTGATATGCAGATTCCTTTGATCTGCAGTCCATACGCCTTGAACGCATTGTCCTGCCATGTGAGCCCCCCCAGGCATAATCTGATGTATCTGTTGTGATAGTTTGCCTGGCTGGGGGCAAGGTGAAAGGCTGACCCTTGTTGAGGTGACATGCCTGTGACCACCATAGAAACTCCTGTTGTAGGCAGGGAATGAGAGATATCATTGTGTCCAAGCTGTGGCTGTGTTGATACCATACGCTTTTTAGGTACCACTGTAATTTCCTCATATGCAGCTTTGCAAATGGTATTAGTAGTATGCAAGATGCCATGAATCCCAAGGCCTGCAGAATTTTTCTTGCAGTTAATTGGGCCTTTGTTGCCATTGTTTTGAAATATTGAGTCAGTTGTAGTTGTTTGTCTGGCACCAGATAAGCCTTCTGGGCCGTTGTATTCAAGCTGGCACCCAGGAATGTCATATTTTGTGAGGGTACTAGTTTTGACTTCTTTTCGTTTACTGTGTACCCCAGGCAATTTAGTAGATGTTTCACAAAAGCCAGATGATGTAATAGAATGTCCTTGCTTTTTGCTTGGATGAGGCAATCGTCCAGGTATGGGTATATTTGAATTCCTCTTTGTCTGCAGTATGCAATTATTGGTGCCAGGCATTTTGTGAAGACTCTGGGTGCAGTAGATAAGCCAAAGGGCAGTGCAGAGAATTGGTAATGGGTTGAACCTGCAATGAAACGGAGGTATCTTGTGCAACTTTGTCTGATAGGGACATGCAGGTATGCCTCCTTGAGGTCCAACATTACTAGACATGCTTCCTTGCCCAACATAGGAAGAAGCTGCTGTAGTGTTAGCATCTTGAATTTGGGTACTTGTAAATAAGTGTTTAGAATTGAAAGGTCCAGAACTGGTCTTCAGGCATTGTCCTTTCTGGGCACTAGAAAGAGTCTTGAGTAAAATCCTTGACCTTCTCTCGAGTAGGCACCAGTTGAATGGCTCTCATGTCCATGAGTGCTGTAATTTGTTTTCGTGCCTCTGCCCATTGATTTTGTGGCAGGTTTGGCATTCCTCTTTTCATTGGCAAGGTGTGAAAATGGAATCTGCATCCTCATAAAATTATGTCTAGGACCCATTTGTCCTTTGTGACAATGTGCCAGTTGTCTGAAAAAAGTGCGAGTTTTCCTCCCAAGGGGGCTGCCAAGAGAGTGTTGCTTGGCCAGATGAGGTGCAAATCATTGAGTTTGCCTTCTGGTAGATTGGGACCTGTCTTCTCCTCCCTTCTGTGTTGTAGTGCCCCATTGGCGAGGTTTGTACTGGGCTTGTGGTTGTCCTCTGCCCCTTGGGTGTCTGTATTTACCCCTCTGTGGTCTGTCTGCAGCTGGAAAGGACCAATTATTTGTTGGCCAGTTTCTGCTGAAGCAAGGGGGCTGTACCTGTAGGAAATCTTTGACTGTCTGCATAGATTTTGCCTTATCCTCCATTTTCTTTAAGACTTCTTCTGCTTTAACTCCAAAAAGAACATCCTGCTGTAAGGGAGCATCTAGAAGTTTTGCTTTAACATGATCAGGTAGAGTTTGTTCCTTTAACCAAGCATGCTTACGTATAACAGACCCAGTGGCAGCTGCTCTGCAGGAGGCCTCCAAATAATCAAACCCACATTGTAAGGTATGTTTGCCCACCTGTTCAGTGGCATGCAACAGATCCTGCATTTCTTTCAATTCAGATTGTTGAGGGAGACTGGTCATTTTTTGCTTTAATTGAGAGATTAGAAATTGCTGATACTTAAGCATGTGAAATTGGCAATTTAGTGCCCTCATAGCTAGAGTGGCTGAGGTGTAAACCTTTTTCTCCCACATGTCTAGTGCTCTGGAATCCCTCTCAGAAGGTACAGGATTTTTAGCCATAGAAGCCTTAGCCCCCTTGGGACCCTGGGAGATTGTCTCTGGGTCAGCAACAGGGCTTTTGTAAAGAAATGTGTGGGAATCAGGCACTCTATAATATCTGTCAGGCTTAGTCGGAGCAGGAGGTAGAGAATCAGGGTTAAAACTGGATTCTAAGTAAACATCATCCACAATGTCTAAAACTGGTGGGATGGCAAGTGGTCTGTGTTGGGGGAGTAAAAGAAACTCTCTGAGCCTTTTCTTCAAGTCAGAGTAGTCCTGACCTTCCCAGTGAAAATGTTCCCTCATAGTGTGTAAAGTTTCCCCAAAGGAGTAGTCTTCAGGAGGAGAAGCTGAGGGAATAGAATCCTCAGCATCAGAATATTCATAAGGGGAGAAGGAGTAATCTTGGTCCTCAGAGGAGTCTGAAGAAATGGACACTTGTTCAGAGGATGCATAATCTTCCTCTTGTCTAGGCCTTTTGTCAGGAGGGGGCTGGGAACCCCTATTAAAGTGATCAAATCTTCAGCCATTTTGAGCATCAGTTTCTTAGGCATGGGGCCTTGAACAGGGGACTATAGTGCAGTCTTTTTAGATTTAATAGGAGTCTTCATCTTAGAATACGATTTAATGGTGAGCGTCGTCAATCTGAAAATGCCTTCAGAAACCAATGGCGTTTCTGCAGCACCAACATCTTTTTCAGCAATGTCTTTGGTAGGGCCTGAACTAAATGGCTGCGTCGGCCTGGTACATTCCGTCAAAATTTCTGAAGCGGTCTCAGGTTCCAGATCTGCGGTAGTCAGGGGCTGCATCGGAGCCTCACGGAGGACCAGAGAACTGGAGACTGGACCAGCTGAGGCCTCGGAATCTGGCCTAGGCCTGGGCTGTCTGTCCTTATCCTTGCGTTTTTTGTGCACGCCAGTAGTCGGTTGCTCCGACGGCATGGTGTAGTTAAATTTCCTACCGAAGTAGTGTAGTGCAAAATCAAAGCATCTTTTAATAGTACGCTTATTAAACCTAGCACAAAAATGACAACTAGTGACTTCGTGGTCTGGGCCTAGGCAAGGTATGCAATAAGAATGAAAATCCTTATGAGGTATTTGCTTCCCACAAGAAATACAATTGTTAACTTTTTCTGACATCGGTCTGAGGCAAGAAAAGTTTCCCCAACGGGGTACTTAGCTTTATAGAAGACTTTGGTCTGAAATTCGAATTAGAAAATCTCAGTAGTTGGCCGACCGGCACTTGCGAACTGCTTCTGCTTCGGGCACTGCGTGGCAAGATAGACTAAAGAAAATGGCGTTGGTTGCATTATATATAGCCCTGGCACACTGACATCAGGGAAGAAGCGACAGCAACCGACGCCGGACCAAGACTTTGGAATTCCAGCCGACGGCGGGACTGCCTGACGACAGGATAACCCAAGTGTGATGACTGCAGCAGGGTAACACGATGAACATCATGTTCCCAGGTACTCCTTTCTTTCCCATCACACCTCCAGCAATTGCTGTCTACCTCTGGAAATTTTTTCTGAAGTCTACTTGGTGTATAAAAATATCTGTGCAAACAGTTCATGCAAAAATTGCAAACCTTCTAGATTTTGTTGCCTAATTAGATGCCATACAAATATCTTCTTATTGTTTCTTTGTATACTGCATTTCCATTCACATTTTCTAGTCTGTTTTAACCTTTTCTGATTGATTCTAGTAGTCATAATGCACTATTTTATATGGCCTACTAATTATTCCTTTTTTAACATCAGTTTATGTTCTAGACTCAACTCTATACTCAACCAGAGCTGGTCTTTCATTTAACACTCCTCTATTCCTTGCTCTGTGCATATAAATCTGGTAAACCTAAACCACCTTGTTCTTTGAGGAGAAACAGATTATCCAATTAACTCTTTTCCTCTTTCCCTTCCAAAAAAAAAACTCATTCAATTATTTATTAATTATGGTTCACAGCTTCTCCTGTAGATGATAAAAATATCCCTGACCTGTATATAATACTAAAGGGACTATATTTTTTTCATTGCTTCTACCTTACTTTCCATATCCATTGCCAAGAGCTTCCAACTTCTCATTTTTTATATTATCCTTGTTTTATGGGTTCATAAGTTACTAGGCATGCTGTCCAGAAGGGCATTAATGAGCCCAGCCCAAGTTTGAAATTGTCCCAAATCATTGTCTGGTTAAGTAACTTGCTCAAGGCACACAGAAGGTAAATGAAGGCTCTGAATTAAACCCTGTAGCAGAGGAAGTAGCTTGTTAACAGCTAATAGACTTAATTTTTATGCACCAGCTAAGATTGTTCAGTTTCTCCCCCCACATATCCTTTGCTGTTTTCACAGAATCGTTTTTAATCCAAACACCTATGTACTTCATCTTATCATATCCCCCAAAATATGGGTATTGCTAAAGCAATTTATGTATGGGACCAGTTATAACCTCATTTATTTTATAACATGAAAAAGATGGAAATTGTCTCAAAATATTCCCCCACACTGAAATATCCTTTTTTTAGATTTATCAAATACAAAATAATATTATCTATACATAAGGCTATTTTCTCCCTTACTCATCTATACATAAGGCTATTTTCTCCCTTACTCATCTATACATAAGGCTATTTTTCTCCCTTACTCATCTATACATAAGGCTATTTTCTCCCTTACTCATCTATACATAAGGCTATTTTTCTCCCTTACTCATCTATACATAAGGCTATTTTTCTCCCTTACTCATCTATACATAAGGCTATTTTTCTCCCTTACTCATCTATACATAAGGCTATTTTTCTCCCTTACTCATCTATACATAAGGCTATTTTCTCCCTTACTCATCTATACATAAGGCTATTTTTCTCCCTTACTCATCTATACATAAGGCTATTTTTCTCCCTTACTCATCTATACATAAGGCTATTTTTCTCCCTTACTCATCTATACATAAGGCTATTTTTCTCCCTTACTCATCTATACATAAGGCTATTTTTCTCCCTTACTCATCTATACATAAGGCTATTTTCTCCCTTACTCATCTATACATAAGGCTATTTTTCTCCCTTACTCATCTATACATAAGGCTATTTTCTCCCTTACTCATCTATACATAAGGCTATTTTTCTCCCTTACTCATCTATACATAAGGCTATTTTCTCCCTTACTCATCTATACATAAGGCTATTTTTCTCCCTTACTCATCTATACATAAGGCTATTTTCTCCCTTACTCATCTATACATAAGGCTATTTTCTCCCTTACTCATTTATACATAAGGCTATTTTTCTCCCTTACTCATCTATACATAAGGCTATTTTTCTCCCTTACTCATCTATACATAAGGCTATTTTCTACCTTACTCATCTATACATAAGGCGATTTTTCTCCCTTACTCATCTATACATAAGGCTATTTTCTCCCTTACTCATCTATACATAAGGCTATTTTCTCCCTTACTCATTTATACATAAGGTTATTTTTCTCCCTTACTCATCTATACATAAGGCTATTTTTCTCCCTTACTCATCTATACATAAGGCTATTTTCTCCCTTACTCATCTATACATAAGGCTATTTTCTCCCTTACTCATCTATACATAAGGCGATTTTTCTCCCTTACTCATCTATACATAAGGCGATTTTTCTCCCTTACTCATCTATACATAAGGCTATTTTCTCCCTTACTCATCTATACATAAGGCTATTTTCTCCCTTACTCATCTATACATAAGGCTATTTTCTCCCTTACTCATCTATACATAAGGTTATTTTTCTCCCTTACTCATCTATACATAAGGCTATTTTTCTCCCTTACTCATCTATACATAAGGCTATTTTCTCCCTTACTCATCTATACATAAGGCTATTTTCTCCCTTACTCATCTATACATAAGGCTATTTTCTCCCTTACTCATCTATACATAAGGCTATTTTTCTCCCTTACTCATCTATACATAAGGCTATTTTTCTCCCTTACTCATCTATACATAAGGCTATTTTTCTCCCTTACTCATCTATACATAAGGCTATTTTTCTCCCTTACTCATCTATACATAAGGCTATTTTTCTCCCTTACTCATCTATACATAAGGCTATTTTTCTCCCTTACTCATCTATACATAAGGCTATTTTTCTCCTTACTCATCTATACATAAGGCTATTTTTCTCCTTACTCATCTATACATAAGGCTATTTTTCTCCCTTACTCATCTATACATAAGGCTATTTTTCTCCCTTACTCATCTATACATAAGGCTATTTTTCTCCCTTACTCATCTATACATAAGGCTATTTTTCTCCCTTACTCATCTATACATAAGGCTATTTTTCTCCCTTACTCATCTATACATAAGGCTATTTTTCTCCCTTACTCATCTATACATAAGGCTATTTTTCTCCCTTACTCATCTATACATAAGGCTATTTTTCTCCCTTACTCATCTATACATAAGGCTATTTTTCTCCCTTACTCATCTATACATAAGGCTATTTTTCTCCCTTACTCATCTATACATAAGGCTATTTTCTCCCTTACTCATCTATACATAAGGCTATTTTTCTCCCTTACTCATCTATACATAAGGCTATTTTCTCCCTTACTCATCTATACATAAGGCTATTTTTCTCCCTTACTCATCTATACATAAGGCTATTTTCTCCCTTACTCATCTATACATAAGGCTATTTTCTCTCTTACTCATCTATATATAAGGCTATTTTCTCCCTTACTCATCTATACATAAGGCTATTTTTCTCCCTTACTCATCTATACATAAGGCTATTTTCTCCCTTACTCATCTATACATAAGGCTATTTTTCTCCTTACTCATCTATACATAAGGCTATTTTTCTCCCTTACTCATCTATACATAAGGCTATTTTTCTCCCTTACTCATCTATACATAAGGCTATTTTTCTCCCTTACTCATCTATACATAAGGCTATTTTTCTCCCTTACTCATCTATACATAAGGCTATTTTTCTCCCTTACTCATCTATACATAAGGCTATTTTTCTCCCTTACTCATCTATACATAAGGCTATTTTCTCCCTTACTCATCTATACATAAGGCTATTTTTCTCCCTTACTCATCTATACATAAGGCTATTTTCTCCCTTACTCATCTATACATAAGGCTATTTTTCTCCCTTACTCATCTATACATAAGGCTTTTTTCTCCCTTACTCATCTATACATAAGGCTATTTTCTCCCTTACTCATCTATACATAAGACTATTTTCTCTCTTACTCATCTATACATAAGATTATTTTCTCTCTTACTCATCTATACATAAGGTTATTTTTCTCCCTTACTCATCTATACATAAGGCTATTTTCTCTCTTACTCATCTATACTCTTACTCATCTATACATAAGGCTATTTTTCTCCCTTACTCATCTATGCATAAGGCTATTTTTCTCCCTTACTCATCTATACATAAGGCTATTTTCTCCCTTACTCATCTATACATAAGGCTATTTTTTCTCCCTTACTATGCCAGTTATAACATTGCATTTCTGAGTCCATTATTTTCTTTGCCAGTGGGTCTAAGTATAAGTCAAACACTAAAGGGAAAGAAGACACTCCTTTCTAGCTCCTCTATTCAACCTCAGCTTGTCAGAGAGGAACCCTCCCACCTTGATTCCAACCTCTGACTCTTCCTCTATCTTACTAATTAACCCCATTATTTTTTCAGGCGATGCAGAGCTACCTACTGAATGGTATATGTGTTTTGTTTGTATCCTGTCTACTGTTTTTGTACTCTTCCTTTATCACTGGTCATTCTGATGGAATTGAGAGGCAAATGCCTTGATTATGACACAGGCAGCCCAAGCTCAGTTCATGACTTGGGTGATAGGCACCATGGGAATGAGGATGGGCATGCCCATTTGGGAGGTGTAGAGAACTGGTTCTGGCTGGCTTATGCTGCCAGTCCTGACCCAGCTACTGCCTGAGGGCAGGGACAAAGTTGAAAGGGTGGAAAGTTATGCAAGTCATTGATGGTAGCCTTTGTTGGCTGTGAAAAGAGCATATGTATGTCAGTAGTGTGATTTATTGACTCTTTAAACCCTGATTCCCTTGTATTTCCATTGTCTCATAAACTACTCTATAGTGTCATTTCCATATAATTTACAATCTCTTCTAATTTTGTTTCAATATAACACAGCCTACATTCCCTAGATTGATTAATTGTCCTATAACTTTGTGATGGCTACAACATTCACATCTCCTTAAGCCACAGTGACCATTTATTTATTTATTAACATTTCAGGATAGTCTCACTAATGTGGTAGCCAGTTTTCAGTGGAGTTCCAAGGAGAAAAGCTCCACAGTAACAAATATATTATGGTACTATAGTTACCCAGATCTTTTGATAGCATACTATGCCTAGTTTTAAACACTGTTCAGAGATGAAACAGGAACATTTCCATGTAGTAGTCAGAATGTTTTAGTTTTGTAAACAAAAAGTTTTAATTTTGTTATTGTTTTGAAATCAGGAGTTGAGTTCCACAGTTTTGCTATTTATACTGAGTATAGAGAGTCTCTGTGTTGTTTTTTTAGAGTTGTATAACAGATTAAGGTTTGGCTTTGAGATTAGAATTTAGCTATGGGCTATATCCAGCACAGGATATAACAGCCAGCCAAATTTCAAAGCTTCAGGGTCTCATTCCACATACCCAAACCATCTAAAGTTGACCTGATGAAAATGAGTGGTTTGGGCAACAAGCCCTTCAGAGCTTTCCTGTCACTAAAGAGTACTCCTTCAAGTTCAGCTCATGGCTTGGGTGCTTGGTGTGATGCCCCTGCACTGGCCCAGTAATCAAGAAGCCTCAATCCTTACCACTAGCACCAGTGAGGGATGTACACATTGGGAGGATGACAAGTACACACACAGTAAAGTGCAATTTCCCTTAAGAGCACACAAAGACCACAGTCAGTCTGGGGCTATTTTCTCCCTCTTTCTCCAGATCCCCAATAAGACTCCCCACTGCCACAGCTATAGGGTTAAGATCTCAGCTGAGTGGCCAAGCTAAAACCTGTAGCACCCTCTTTGTCCAATCAGTGCTTCGTGTTTCTGCCCAAGTAGCTGACACACACACACACACACACACACACACACACACACACACACACACACACACACACACACACACATACACACACACACACCTAGGAAATGCTGGCACAGGTTTACTAGCTATGCCCCCATCTGCCCAGACTATAAAGTAGTACCAACTGCCACCAGCCACCCTTACTTATCAGCTACTATAAGGCCCTTACCAAAGGCTGTCCAAACCTACTGTATAATGTTACTATTATCCAAATGGTTTGACCAAGACTTACAAGGCTATTTAGGAGTGGCCTGTACAGTGTCACCAAATACATATGCAAGAGCATAAATATCGCTAAACAAACCAGCCACAATTAAAAGGTTTAAATATATTTAATAATAAATAATAAAATAATAAGACAATACTCAATAACTCAAAACAGTGACTACAGAGCTCAGAATCACAGGAAATATTTTAAAACAGCATTGCAGGACAGTCTCAAATAAATACAGAAAACATTGAAACTAATCTTTACTATACTCCCATCTATCTCTAAAAGAGATACTATGCCTAAATCATACTTACAGAGTAGGGCAAATGCAGATGAGAAGTTCTGAATCGCTGTTTCTAGATACAAGACAAGATACAAAATGCACACTCTGTCTGAGAGAGTTCTTAAATTAATATCACATATTACTGCTGGGTTAGCCTGATTGACATCACTCTTTGCCACCTGCTTTCAGTTCCCAGGCTAAAAGAAACTTAACAAAATTTAACATTTCTCTTTGAAAAATACATATCTCTCAGAAGTTTGCTTGGTTTACCTTTACAAGTTCGAAGGTCAAATCTTCAAACCCGCTGTTGCGAACTGTAAAATTCAAAATTCTAAAATTGCTAAAACTGAAGCACCAAATTACAAAATGTCACCCCTTTTTTGACCCATGGTAGCACTTGTTTCAGTGGTGGTGCATTTGGAAATGTCAAAATTCGATTATTTTATGACTTTTTAGGAATTCTGCGTAATGGAATTCGCATATCTGGTTTGCGGATGTGCGTGTATGACCATTTGACTTTCAAACATGTAAAGGTAAACCGTTTGCTCAGAAATGGAAGTCATAAAACAATTAAATACTTTTACATTTTAGACCTAGTAATTACTTCTCTCCAAAACAATAGAAAGAAACTTCTAGCTCTAGACATTGTGTCTGCTTGCTGCACGGAAACTACTTTTTGTAGCACATCGTAAAGCACTTTTAATTTCAACTTATTTTCTTGAAGTTTTGCAAGTTAACTCTGTATGTTCCAGCTTCTACTATTAAAACATACATTTGCACAGGTATATAGTTTATATGCATTTCTGTTCTTTTCCAGTAGGATATACCGTGATTACATTCTTGAAGCTCAGTACATAACATACAGTTCAACACACACTTCTGCACCAGTAGTTTAATATCCATATAACATACAGTTCTCTTACATTTGTAAGACAAGCATATGAATCATATTACTACTCACAAATGATATATTATTATTTACAAAATTCCAGATAGTTGGGCTGGCATTATTTCCCTGGTGTCAAACTTGGCACCTTGGAAATGAGGATGGACATGCCCATTTGGGAGGGTATAGAGAATTGGATCTGGCTGGCTTTTTTGGGGCTTCTGAGGACTAATGGTTGCTTTCTGCTTTCCATTGCTGGACAGATAGTTTCCCTCCACGGTAAAAAACGTTCACATTTTACATTTAAGAGAGAAAGTAACTTTTTATGTTAAATTATAAAATTTAATCTAGGAAAAAGTATGTTTATTAACTGTCACATGACATTTAGTAATTTTCAAGATTGTTACTTTTTACTTTTGTGTTAAAAAGTTGTTAAAACTGTTTTAAATCTATTATGTAAGGTTCAGTACTGGGACCATCATATTTCTCTTATTTATGCAATCATTTTCCAATGTACCAGTGCGCTGGTCTGCAAACTTTCAAATGATGTCAAGGTAGCAGGCCTGGTTACTGGAGTAAAAGATCAATAATGAATGCAAGCTTACATGGGTGAAATATATAGCTGGGCCATCAACAATGGCACCACCTTCAGTGAACAAAAAAGGGCAGATTGATGCCCCTTAGTATTGCTAAACCATTATAGCCATACAGCTTTAACAACTTCATTATCCAGGTATGTGATAAAGTTGGGGATTAAGGAATAATAATTGAATCAGATTTAAAATTTAAAGCAGAGCTATCAAGAATAATAAAGAGATATTCTGGAACAACTAATATACCACTTAAATAATTTCATCAAGGGATACTTGATTCTTATATTTAAAGGTATTGTTAGACTAATTGTGGAATGTGGGCCTAATTTTTGTATATATGGTAGAAATATAACAATTAGGCTAGAGAAAGTACAGAAGCATTTTTCCAAACAAATTAAGAACTTAAAGAACAATAGTTAGGAGGATATATTAAGAATGCTGAATTTATTTTTAATAAACTTTAGGCTGTTGAGAGGTGACTCAAATGGGTCTACAAAAGTATAAAGGAAAACATTTTAGAATGTAAACTGGTGATTAATTTAATTAGACACTCAAATAATATGAAAAATAATAATGGTCTTGCAGACTTGTGGAAATGGTATAAAAAGCTGGGTAATAACTATTTCCATGTGAGGGCAACAAGAAGATGGAATAGACTGCAAACGGAAATAAGATACTTACAGAATTTGTCAGTATTAAAAAAAAGAAGAAACAGAATTGATTCTAGATATTAGGAAACAGTGTATTGAACCTATTCCCCAGGAAGCTGGCTGCTAATTAAATTATAATTTTAACATTGATAGGGCTAACGATCAGCAGAGAGTAAAGATAATGACTGCAAACAAACAAACAAACAAAAAAACCCACTTGTAGTGGTTCTCATTTCATTTTGTTAAATTTCTCTTTGGATAAAAGGATTTCTTATAGACATGGCCTCTAGAAAATTTTGCACAGAAATTTTTCACAATTTGTGCAACTTTCACAAAAGCCACACTTTTTAAGTAATTTGTGACATTATTTTTTGACTAAAACAACTGTAATTATTCACATATTAAATTAAATCTGATGAATAATGGTAATAATTTAACAAACTGTTGTAGTGCATAGTAACTATTCAACTAAATCTAATGAAGGATGGCAACAGTTTAGCAAACTATTGCAGTACATGGTAAGAAGAGCCATAGCAAGACAATGTGGTTTATTTTTCACCTGTGTTTGTTATCCTTGGCTATGTGTAAGAGCTGGTAATCACATGAATGTTGTGTTAGTCAGCCAGTCAGATAACTTCTCAATAAAAATGAGAATTAAACAATAGGTGAGTGAAGAGAGAAAAATAATGTAATTACCTTGATGAGTCATTGACTATAAATATACATTCTATATGATTGAGAGCTTCCCTGTATAAATTATTCAAATTTAAATGTTACTTTAAATATTTTAGAAATTTAGATGACTTGGCTCTTACAAGAATTTGAATTCAATGATTTCATTCAAGTTTAAGTCATCTAACAGCAAATTTACAAAACATAAAGGGGCTCATGTTGACACTGTTAGCAATGGTGATGTCCATGAAGACTGCGTCATCAACATTTTTGGCAGAAGTATGTTCTTTGATTTTACAGGGTTTTGGAATTAAATGCTACTGGTATTTATATTGCTGGGGGAGCAACTGTTCAAAAACTGTTTTCAATTACATTGCTTTGGAGTCAGCCGTTCAGAAATTGATTTTTAAGTTCCTCTTTCAGCAAAACAGACACAGATAATTATATATTTACTGTAATGTGTTCATGATAGAGTAGGTGAATGAATCTGAATGAAATTACAGTATGTATATGTGGCACTGCTTATGATGTTTAATGATCTTGGATCTGAATTATGTAAAGGTCAACCTGCAAGTATTTAAGAAAATCTAAGAATTAGAACATCTACATGTGGCATTACATTTGTCTAGTAACAGAGTGACTAATATCAGCTGTAGTATAAAATAAAGAGCTATTGTATGATAGTGGGACTGGGTACCAAAGCTGCAATTTTTCTTCAAATTGTTGTGGAACATTTCCCCACTTTTTGTTAAAATTATCTGCAACTTCCTTGTGACCCTTCTTATGAAGAGTACATGATTGATCAGTTTTAATCCATCAGTGATTTCAGATGAATATCTACTATTACAACAGTGCATTCTGTTCTCATGCCTTGGAAAATCAGCACAATCAATTAATTAAATGAAATTCTAACATTTTGCTTTTGCATTTGTATAATCTAGTTTGCAGGTATATTTGTACAATATATGCAAATGTAGGCTATGTTATTAATGCGGATTTCACCTAAGATGTACAGCTTTAGCATGAAGACCAACAGAGAGAGGGAAAGCAAATATTTTCCATACACTGTTAGTTTAATATACAATTAATGTGAAGCTACCCTGGTGAGGCAGTTATCTTT